>NC_056734.1:705534639-705572139 GCF_019279795.1 Protopterus annectens
GATGGGTCCCCTTGACTTCATCATCATGCCGAAACACCGACACTAAGAAGACTGACTCGAGAAGACCGACGAGACAGATGATCGACAATGTGAAATCCTGACAGCCGAAACACCGACATGGGCAACGTGTGAGCACGAGTCGGTAAGTGTGCGATAGTGAGGGATTTAGCGTTAGGGAGCGGACAGGTAAGTGTGTGCTAGTGAGGGATTTAGCGTTAGGGAGCGGACAGGTAAGTGTGTGCTAGTGAGGGATTTAGCGTTAGGGAGCGGACAGGTAAGTGTGCGATAGTGAGGGATTTAGCGTTAGGGAGCGGACAGGTAAGTGTGAGATAGTGTTGGATTTAGGGTTAGAGTGCGGGAAAGGTGAGTGTGCGGTAGTGACGGACTTTAGGTGTAGTGGCGGGTTAAGTGAGTTAGTATTAGGGTGCGGGTAGGGTAAGTGTGCGACAGTGACGGAATGTAGGTTTAGTGGCGGGTTAAGTGAGTTATGGTTAGGGTGCGGGTAGGGTAAGTGTGCGGTAGTGTCGGACCTTAGGGTTAGGGTTTGGGTTAGGGTTAGTGCATGTATAGTTGTGTGTTATGTGTAGTTTACGTTTTGTGTGTCGATGTTTTGGGTGTCTGTGTTATGGTGTTCGGTTTTGTGAGTTGTCGGTTTTGTGCGTTTTCGGTGTTTTGGTGTCGTTGTTTTGAGTGTCGGGTTTGTGGCGTGTCGGTGTTGTGATAGGGATCCCATGATGGGTCCCCTTGACTTCATCGACACGCCGAAACACCGACGCTAAGAAGACCGACTCGAGAAGACCAACGAGACAGATGATCGACAATGTGAAATCCCAACAGCCGAAACACCGACATGGGCAACGTGTGAGCGTGAGTCGGTAAGTGTGCGATAGTGAGGGATTTAGCGTTAGGGAGCGGACAGGTAAGTGTGTGATAGTGAGGGATTTAGCATTAGGGAGTGGACAGGTAAGTGTGCGATAGTGAGGGATTTAGCGTTAGGGAGCGGACAGGTAAATGTGAGATAGTGTGGGATTTAGGGTTAGGGTGCGGGAAAGATGAGTGTGCGGTAGTGACGGACTTTAGGTGTAGTGGCGGGTTAAGTGAGTTAGGGTTAGGGTGCGGGTAAGGTAAGTGTGCGATAGTGACGGAATGTAGGTTTAGTGGCGGGTTAAGTGAATTAGGGTTAGGGTGCGGGTAGGGTAAGTGTGCGGTAGTGTCGGACCTTAGGGTTAGGGTTTGGGTTAGGGTTAGTGCATGTATAGTTGTGTGTTATGTGTAGTTTACGTTTTGTGTGTCGGTGTTTTGGGTGTCGGTGTTATGGTGTTCGGTTTTGTGAGTTGTTGGTTTTGTGCGTTTTCAGTGTTTTGGTGTCATTGTTTTGAGTGTCGGGTTTGTGGCGTGTCGGTGTTGTGATAGGGATCCCATGATATATAGGATTACCTAGTGACTACCAAAGACTTGCAAGGTAAGTGATGACAAGATTTCAGTAGTTCATGCTACACTACTTGGCTAGTAAAAATAATATTTTTAAGTAAACTGGTAGTAACAATCATTTTGATATAAACTACATGCTTCCTGCTACGTGGAAGGATATGGCTGAAATGGTCATTTGGATTATTACACCTACATGGTTTCATGGGTGTATATTAGGGACCATACAAAGACATGCGTCTGGATCATTTCTGTCTGGGCCTCCATTGAAAATTGGCTCTTTCCAAGTTGAACTTTCCAGTAAACAAATGTTAAATAAATCAATAAATAAATAATGACCAGTAGGGCCCTTATAAGTCTAGCCATGCAACCCAAATGTGACCCACAAATTTGATTTATGTTTTATTTATTATTTATTTATTTATTGGCATTTGTTAACCGGGTTGGTCCAGCTGGGCTTGTGGCCCATTTTCAGTGGAGACTCGAGGAGAAAATCTCCAAAAAAAACACAAACAGTTTACAGAGAATCAAACATTTGAGTCAAAAATATGGTCAAAATCACTTATACAAGAATATTAGAGAGGCAAAGCAGAAATGCAAACATATGATATATGTTGTTTGTCTTTTCGGCTTTTCCTGGTTAGGGGTCACCACAGTGGAACGCTGGTCCGCTAATGATTGGCAGTCGATTTTTATGGTGCCGAGTTTCCAGCCCAATGCCCAACTTACAGCGAAGGCAAGCCCATTCACGCATGTCTTTCGGAGGCCACTCGACCACGGGGAGGACATGCAGACTCCACACAGAAGGCACTTCAGCCCAGAATCAAACAGGAGAACCTCTTGCATGTGAGGCAACAACGTTACTGCTGTACCACTGCGGCTTTATAAACACATGATATATACATACCAATATTTTTACAGACTAAAAAATACATTTGCATATTTACAAAAAGAGTTAAGTCCAACAGTGTTGATTGTACAGTTTAATAAGCATCCACAACAGTGGAGCACTTAGCTGTATGTGGAGGGACTGAAAAGGTATATAGTAGGGTTGTGGGGAACTTAAGTAGGAACTTGACAAGGACATATTTTGGAGTTGAGTAGATGAAGTTTGAGTTTTTCTTTAAAGTGGGATAGGTGAATGATGGAAGAAATGTCTCTTGGGAGTTTGTTCCAGACTTGGGTGACAGAGTGTTTATATAGGAGTTTGCCAGTTATTTTTTTTGGGTTGGTAGATTTGTAGTAGTTGCTGATTAGAGGTACGGAGAGTCCACGGAGGAGTGTAGATAGAGATGACGGAAGAGAGAGCAGGGCAGGATGAAGGTTTGTAAACAATGAAGTATAACATTTGAATCTGTGACAGCAGTAGAAGATGGGGGAATTCTAACCAGTAGAGAGTATTTAGGGCAAGGCAGTGATGTGTATTGTATGGAGAGTTTGTGATAAATCTAGCTATTGTGTGGTAAGTTTGTTGGAGTTTGTTTAAAGGAGTAGTTTGGATGTTGGTGAGTACTGGGGCAGCATATAGAAGGGAGGGGAGGAGATGAGCTTGTGCAAGGGAGAGTCTGGCATTTGTAGTTAGAAATGTTTTGTTGTGATACAGTAAACCAAGTTTCTGATGAGTCTTTTTTATGCTTTGGAGGATGTGCAAGTTGAGTTTGAGTTCATCATCTATGATGACCTCAAGGAGTTTAGTGTGAGCTTCAGGTTGGATAACAGTGTTATTAGAGGAAGTAATAGTAAAGGTGGATTTGAGGTGAGAGAGAGAGATTGGGGGGGGGGGGATAATAAGAGTTTGGTCTTATTGGACCACCAAACATGCAGGGGATGATTTTTATTTTAGAACAAGTGGGGTCTACTTTTTTAGATCCTGCAGCAGTAAAGAAAATGTTGTATGAAGAAGCAAGGGTTTAAACACAGAACTTAACTCGAAGTATTTGATTTAATTAATTGTTTAATTGACTGATTGAGTGAGTATATATGGGGTGAGGGAAGTTGCATTGTATTTGTACTCCTTAAAGGCTTAACAGTCAAGGCGCTAGTGTGTGTGAAAAGAGAATAAACTTTTTTGCTTGAAGACTGTGCCTTTCTTTTGTAGTTCCATTACATTTCATTTGGACTTGCAGTGGCTGTTTGATGATTTACTGACTGCTTGTATCCATCAGAGAAATAGGTACCAGAACGGGGTGAATTTCCAATTACCCATCTATTGGTCCAAGTTGCTTTTAAATAGGGATTGGGAGGAACTCTGCTTCACATGGATGGGGAGCCTATTACAGAGAATGGGAATTCTTTGAGAAACATGTCTCTCTCCAACATGTCCTGTTTATGGTACAAGCAAACTTTAGGTCTTTTAAACTAGTAGTTGTAATCCAGTTTGTTTTGCAGACGTGGAAAGGCTCATCAGAACAGATTCCACTGATGTCTTGTATGCCAGGAAAAGGCTTTCAGATGTCTGTATGATACTGAGTAAAGACAGGGCTTTGAGGCGATCAGTGTGGGACATTATGCTTACTCCCTGTCTTCTTTTTATTAGGAATATTTGTGGATGTTCCAATTGCTGGATGTTTCTGGTCAGGTGCAAACTGAAAGGGGGATTGTACCCTATGATGGGTCTGATGATGACCAAGTACAGTAGTATGAGGAGCTCTGTGGACCTAGATGCCATGCCCTTGCTTATAAGTTGAGCAGCTTAGAAGGATTTTCTTGCTGTCTTGGACGCATGTCGATTGAAGGCTATGTCACTATCTACATGAGTTCCCAGATCCCTAACTAGTAAATCAACTTTTAGGGGTATTTTATCGATGACTTAGTTACCTGGCATGGTGAGCTTCCCAAAAGATACTATAATGAATTTCTTGGTATTGAGTTTTAAGATATGGCTGTAGCACCAAGCGTTTTGTCTGTGTTAGACCTTTCTGAAGGGTGTTCTCATCTTGGGAGGATTCAAAAACTGCTCCAAGTTTGCAGTCATCTGCAAACTTTTTTAGCCAGAGACCTTTGACATGGGCTTTGATATCTAAGAAGTAAATGCCAAAGAGGAGTGGGCCTAGCACAGAGCCCTGGCGGGGGTGGGTCTCTGCTGGTCACTGGCCTCTTTATGGAGGTGGCCTCATCAGTTCTAACCACCTGGGTCCTATCAGTGAGCCAGCTAGCTATCCAGTGTATTATAAAGGGGGTTTATACCTAGTTCTGTAAGTTCGCTGATAATGTCCTAGTGGGGTATTGTATCAAATGATTTAGCCAGACCTAGGTAGGCAATATGCACTATTTTCCCCTCATTCCTTCCTTAGTGACCTTTTTAAAAAAAGTCCACCAGATTCAGTAGGCATGACCTTTATTTAGCATAGGTAAACTGTGATGGATCCATTCTCTGGAGGTCTGCTATGTCCTTGTTCATAATTTCCATGATAATTCTTTCCATGGTTTTGCAAATAAGACTAATCAGACAAAGGGTCTGTAGTTTACAAGATCTGTTGAAGGTCCTCCCTAATGAAGGGGGCTGACCATCACAGTCCTGCTTTTACATGGCACAAAGCCTGTTTTAAGACTATAATTAAATAATGACTCCAGTGGTTCCTAATAAGTCATATTTTAGACTGTTCAGGAGGCATCCTGGGATGATATTGGGGCACACTGAGGCCGTGTTCTTGGCATCCAGTACATGCTCCATAGTTATACTTGAAGGGGTTGTGTTTGAGGGAATTTCTGAGGGGATGGTTGGGGATAAAAGGGGGGTAAAGCTGGAACTGAATTTGTCTTCTAACAGGTTCACTATATCCCCAGGCTCAGTGAATGTGGTACCATTAACCCCCAGTTCAGCAAACTGCTGTGTGCTTCATTTGAGGTTTCTGGCATAGCTGAAAAAGGCCTTATTGTAATCTTTCACCTTGGAGGCTGTCTTAACCTCAAAGTTGCCTTTGCATGATCTAATTAGCCTGCTTAATTGCCTCTTTAGTTTGATGAGAGAGTTTTTTTCTTTAGGGGAAATACCTTTCCTGATTTGTTTCCATATTTTTTCCTTTTGTTAGATATCCTGTTTAATTTGGGACACCACCAGGGTGGTTTGTTTATGGGGCTAGTCCTGGGCTTACTTCTGGTAGGTACAGCAGCCTCTATCAGCCATTGATGTGGTTGTATAGAGTTTCTGAGAGCAATTCAGTATAGGTTGCTGTATTCTCGGGGTTTGGAGGGGGACTGAGTTTTGACAAACCATCATGTAATAAAAGGTAATTTTCCATGGAATAATTCCTAACAGTTACTGGTTTAAAATGGTTTTAAGGAGTTGATTTTGATTTAGAAGGAGACAACTTTATGGTTGGACCTTATCATGGATGACCAGACGTTGACAGGTACAGCATTCTCCCATATTTGTGAGTACAACGTCCAGTAGGCATATTCACTGTTTGATCAAGGGTGTTTGTATTTGCAAAGTCCAGGAATATCTGTGCCTATAAATTTCAAGCTGTGTAGGATTTCCAGTATGTAGAGGGGTAATTACAGTCTCCCATGAGTAGGGCATTAGGTTGGATGGTAAGTGTCTCCAGTATGTCCAGGTCTGCATTGTGAGCTTCTTAGGACATGGTGCATGACTTTAGCTGACTAGGATATGTTATGGGATTTTATTATGGCTGTAGTAACTACAGAGGGATTAAACTGATCAGTCACAGCATGAAGTTATGGGAAAGAGTAGTGAAAGCTAGGTTAAGAAGGGAGGTGATGATTAGTGATCAGCAGTATGGTTACATGCCAGGAAAGAGCACTACAGATGCGATGTTTGCTCTGAGAGTGTTGATGGAGAAGTACAGAGAAGGTCAGAAGGAGTTGCATTGTGTCTTTGTGGATTTAGAGAAAGCATATGACAGGGTGCCTAGAGAGGAGTTGTGGTATTGTATGAGGAAGTCGGGAGTGTCAGAGAAGTATGTAAGAGTGGTACAGGATATGTACGAGGGTAGTGTGACAGCGGTGAGGTCTGCAGTGGGAGTGATGGATGCGTTTAAGGTGGAGGTGGGATTACATCAAGGATCAGCTCTGAGCCCTTTCTTATTTGCAATGGTGATGGACAGGTTGACAGACGAGATGAGACAGGAGTCCCTGTGGACTATGATGTTTGCAGATGACATTGTGATCTGTAGTGAGAGTAGGGAACAGGTGGACGAGACCCTGGAGAGGTGGAGATATGCTCTAGAGAGAAAAGGAGTGAAGGTCAGCAGGAGTAAGACAGAATATATGTGCGTGAATGAGAGGGAGGATAGAGGAATGGTGAGGATGCAGGGAGTAGAGGTGGCGAAGGTGGATGAGTTTAAATACTTGGGATCAACAGTTCAGAGTAATGGTGAGTGTGGAAGAGAGGTGAAGAAGAGAGTACAGGCAGGATGGAGTGGGTGGAGAAGAGTGTCAGGAGTGATTTGTGACAGATGAGTACCAGTAAGAGTGAAAGGGAAGGTCTACAATAGGGTAGTGAGACCAGCTATGTTTTATGGGTTGGAAACAGTGGCATTGACAAAAAGGCAGGAGTCAGAACTTGATGCGGCAGAGATGAAGATGTTAAGATTTGCACTGGGTGTGATGAGGATGGACAGGATTAGGAATAAATATATTAGAGGCTCAGCCCAGGTTGGAAGGTTTGGAGACAAAGCCAGAGAGGCAAGATTACGTTGGTTTGGACATGTGCTGAGGAGGGATGCAGAGTATATTGGGAAAAAGATGCTAAGGATGAAGCTGCCAGGTAACAGGAAAAGAGAGAGGCCTAAGATAAGGTTTATGGATGTGGTGAGAGAGGACATGCAGGTGGTTGGTGTGACAGAGCAAGATGCAGCGGACAGGAAGAAATGGAAACAGTTGATCTGCTGTGGCGACCCCTAACGGGAGCAGCTGAAAGAAGAAGAAGAAGATCTGCATGTGGAGGAACTCTAGCATGTCATCCTGTTTGACCACCCTAGAGGTATGCTTGTTACTGACGTATATTGAGACACCTCCACTTTTAGCTCCTGTCTGTGGAGCTACTGGTCTAAAAGTGTGGAAGGCACTGAAAACTTGCATTGCAGGGTTACTGTTCGCTGCTTTAAACCATGTCTTGGTAGCTGCACAGATGTCTGTGTTCTCAAGTGTGAGGAGGGCTTGGAGAGAACATAGTTTTTTAATTAGTCTCCTGGCACTGAACAGTAATACCTGGAGGTTCAGTTGAGTTGATTTTGCTATGTCATGCTTATATTTTGAATGGGCTTGGAGAAGAAAATTGCTAATGTGGAACAAATTAAAGCTGCTGTGTACTGGCTAAATAGTACAAGAGCAGGGTATCTGCCTGTGGACCCAGAGATAATGGTTGAGTGGTATAGCTGGATCATCGTGGGCCAACAGGAGAAGAGGAATGTGTACCCACTGGCATAGAACTGATCACTACATGTCTCACCATTGTCGAAGAGCAGGGAACCATCGAGCTTAGACAACCCTATCTATCTGTCTGTCTGTCTATCTATCTATCTATCTATCAATATGAACCTGTCAGCTGCTCCATCTAGAGTGAGTAGCATAGGCAGCACCATACATATGAGCCTGACAGCTGTTCCAGCTGAAGCAAGGAACCAAATAGCATAGGTAACACTGTATGCATAAGCATGACACTGTTGTAGCTGAAGTATGTATATGGTAGCATATGCATTTCTGTGTTACTTTTGATGTATGATTGTCAGTGCACTGGGGTTTTATCCGGCATCAAATAAAAATGACATATTATGCACAGGACATGTGTTTGTACTCATAGGAGGTTATATCATAGGAGGTTACTAGGCTATTGGCTCTGAGGCCCTTATAAGCCTAGCCACAAGTTTAGCCAATGTTTAGACATATCAGCACCCAATGCCTTTGCCCAGCAGGGATATGGGTGGAATCCCAGGGGTATATTTTCTGTTTTCCCTCCAGTTATCCAGGTTGTGCTTAAAAAGGGGTAAAGAGGTACTCTGCTTGATGTGGAGAAGGAGTCTATTCAATAGATGGGGGAGTCTCTGGGACACAAATCTGTCCTGCCAACACGTCTTGTTCATGTCACAGGCCAGGTTGAGGCTGCGCACATGGGTTACTTGAGTGGAGCTTGACTTGCGGATATGCAGCAGTCCCATCAAGGTGGGGTCCATGATTGCCTTGTATGCCAGACAGAGGTCACTGCTGAGGAGTCTGTATGAAACTGAGCAGAGGGATAGGGCTTTTAGCCTAGCTCTGTATGGTAGATGTTTGAGGCCCTGGATTCTCCTGGTGAGGAACCTCTGTGGTCTCTCCAGCTGCTGCATGTGCTTTGTGAGATATGTGCCGAAAGGGGCATTGTACTAAATAATGGGCCTTATATGGGAAGAATACAGGGATGCTATGACCTGCTTGTCCCTGGATGAGATGCTCTTACTTATGAGGTGGGCCATTTAGCAGGTTTTCTGTACAATGAAAGCAACATGGTGGTCAAAAGCCAGGTTGCTTATCAGCCTGGGTGCCCAAATCCCTCACGACTGATTGCGTGCTTAGGACATTTTTATTAATGTGATAATTTGTGGGGACATCACTCTCCCCAAAGAGGATGATGATGATGAATTTTTTGGTATTCAGCTTGAGGCCATGTTTCTGGCACCAGTCATTTGTCTGAGTGAGACCCTCTTGGAGGATATCCACATCACTAGGGAATTGATGACAGCACCCAGCTTGCAGTCATCTGTAAACTTGGACAGCCATAGTCCACTGGTTTTGGCCTGCACCTCAGAAAAGTATATCCCAAATAACAGAGACCTGAGGACTAAACCCTGGGGAACGCCACTTGTTACAAGTCTACTGCTTGAGGTGGTTCCCCTGTTTTGATTACATGGGTTCTATTAGTGAGTCAGCTTGCTACCCATCTGACAGCATATGGATTGATGCCTAGTTGAGAGAGTTTATCTATTATGCCCAAGTGGGGAATAGTGACAAAGACTTTGGTCAGGTCAAGGTAAGAGGTGTGCACCACCTTCCCCTCATCCATGGCTTTAGTGACTGTCTCAATGAAGTTGACTAAATTTAGCAGACATGACTGCCCCTTGACGAAGCCAAACTGTGTGGGATTAAGTGTTTGGAGGTTGCCAATGTCCTTGTTAATGATGTCCATTATAATCTGTTCCATGGCCTTGCAGATCAGGCTAGTTAGGCTGACAGATGTATAATTTCCCAGATAGGTGGATGCTCCACCTTTGTGTAAAGGGATGACAGTGGCTGTCCTCCACTCAACTGGGATGAAGCCAGTACTCAGACTTTGGCTGAGTAGGGTGCCTAATGGTGTTGCAATTTCCTGCCTGAGTTCATGTAGGATGCAGCCTGGGATGTTATCGGGTCCCATGGAGGCTGTATTTTTTTGCCTTTGAGAGAGCAGTGATGACCTGTTCCCTAGATATAAGGGGAAGGGGGCAGGTACTGGGGATGTCCTGATTTACTGATGGGGGGACAGAGGGGTAAAGTTTTCAATGACTCTGTCAGCCAACAATTTTGCTATATCTACGGCATTTGTATATTTCACCAGTTCTGAACAGATCTGGATGCTTCCTTTGAGGTTGCATATATATGTGAAGAAGGCCTTATGATTGTCTCTAGTAGATGTGGCCAACTTGGACTCGAAGTTTGCTTTGGAGGATTTCACTAGTGCTCTTATTGTGTTGTTCAGGCTGAGGAGACATTGCTTCCAATTGGGCACCTGCTCCTTCTTGGTCTTGGACACCCATTATTTTTTTCCTTTTGTTAAAGAGTTTATTTATTGCAGATGTCCAGCAGATAGATTTACTCTTCCTTGCGGAGGATGATTTAGTCCTGTCTGGTATTCCTTATTCCATGCATCTATATAAATGCTTGTATAGTGCTTTAGTGTAGTTTTGGATATTGGTGCCAGTTCCTACAGAGGGGGGAGGGGGCTGTGAAGCTGTTTATACCATCCCTCAGGAGGTTGTAATCAGCTTTGGAGAAGTTTTTATGTTTGATCCTAGCTAGAGGGGGTTGGAGGAGATGGTGACTTTGAAAGTGACTGCTTTGTGGTTGGATCTTACCAGGGAGGATGATACTATAAGGATGCTGCAGTGGTTGCTCATGTTGGTTAATACCAAGTCCATGATATTATCCCCTCTTGTGAGGGTATCGACTAGCTGTTCCAAGGCATTTGCATTGACAAAATCAAGGAATCTCTGGGCATTTGTGTTCTGGCATGAGTAGTTCTTCCAGTCTATGTTTGAGAAGTTAAAGTCACCCAGAATCAGGGAAAAGGGTTGAATCTTGATCGGATTCGAACATGTCCAAATAGGCAGATTGAGCATCTTGAGTCAGATTTGGGGGCCGGTAGCTAGCTATGATTTGAATAGGGGTCTTGTCAATGGTTAACTGCACCTGGCGTATGTCCTGTGCATCATATAGTTTGACCAGCCTGAAGGTGTGTATGTCTTTAATGTATATTGAAACTCCACCTCCTTTGACTTTACTGCCCACAGTTTGGGGTCTGAATGTATGATAGGATGAATAACTAGGTAAGGCTGGGGTGCTCTCCACAGCTTTGAACCAGGTGCACGTGACTGCAGAGATATCATCATTTTCTAGGGTTAGGAATGCTTGCAATGAGTACAGTTTTATGTTTACACTCCTAGCGTTTAGCAACATGACCTTTAATTTGTGTTTTGTTGCAATTTTTATGTTGGTAGTTTTAACCTCATCACTTTTCCTAAAAAAGGCACTATAGGGGAGGCAAGAGCCTTTGCCAGAAGCACAGGCGAAACAGATGCAGGCAATCTCTGGCAAAGCATCATGGTGTGGCTATCATATCTTCCGGGCTGTCAGGTACTGGATCACCCTGGAATGACACCAGAAACTAAGCCAATTGTTAAAGTTAATTATTTTCTGTTTGTATTGTGGCATCATTCTGGGATATACTTGCCTGGGACACATAATCAGTGAACTCAGTCATGTCTCTCTTCATATAGTTTAGTAGTCTAGAGAGGTACGTCTCAAGTTATTCACACCAACATGGACTATGACAGAATCATAACAGTACCTGTTGTTGAGAGACTTGAGTGTGTATGTGATATTGTGGATTCTGGTACCTGACAGGCAACTAACCGTGACTTTCTCCTTATCCAGCCTGGTGAGAGGCACATCTGTGTGTCGCGCAATGGATTTTCCTATGACTAATATGTTGGGTTTATGGTGAAGCCTTAGTGGCTGTGAGGCACAGGTGTGTGGACTATGCATGGTATGTGGTGTGAAGGGCTGTGGAGATCATGTGTGTTTTTACCTCGGAGGTCTCCCTTGTTTGGGTATGTTTAGGTGGAGGACCACCGCATTTGTAGATGTGTGTTGTGTAGGTGTGGGTGGTGTTTGAGGTGTAGTGATTGTGTCAACAACCTTTTCAGTGCCAGATATACTTGCTTGAGGGGGACAGAGCTTGGACTCTAGGTTCCTAATGTAATTGCATCTCTCACAAATTGTGTTCCTAACTGATAGTAGTAGATGGTTGTCTGTGTACATGAAGCAGTTGCTACACTGTCTCAGGATGCCTATGTCAACCAGACTGGCAGAAGAAACTGTAGGAAATTGTCCATACATATTTGTCAGACTCTGAGGGAGAAAGGCCAGGGAGAGCTAAGGGGTGGGCCTAAAGCCCAAGTGCTTAAACCAAAACTAGGAGCTTAGAATAACACTTAACAATTTAGATAGGCTATAAACAAGCAGTAATAAATGCAACAGAAAAGATGCAGTTGAACACTTTAGAGAACAGTCAGCAAGTAGCAGGAAAAAGCAAAGCAAGATGAAGTAACAGAGTACTAGGAAGAAACACAAACTACAAAAATATAAACAGCTGAATAAAGTGTCATCCACTGCCCAGTCTGTAACCTCCCATAAGATGGAAGATAGTAGGGGTAACAATATACAGCAATAACCATTAGGTGTCAGACCCGAAGCCTCTGGTGAGTAGGGTGGCAAAATATCAAAAAAAAAAAAAAAAAAAAAAGGGGCAAGAAAAAATACTGTGTGGTGTATGCTGAGCAAATACTTTGTGTCAGTAAGATAGTTGCTTAGGAAAGGGCTTCCTATGCCTGGTCGTCTTTCAGACCATATACCAAGGAACACTTTTATATTAAGAGTGCATCTTTAGCAGAAAAGAAACAGAATACAAAATCACAGAATGAATATTCAGTTTGATGACATATAGTACAACATCAACAAGTTTCAAAATTCGCTTTCATGATACAGATGGAGTTTTTCAAACATTACTACTGATTGGGATTAAGCTTTCTCTAGCAGCTTTCTCTAGCATACGTCGACTAAATAATTGATTGTATTAAACCAGTGATTTCAGAGTACAAATCTCCATAGATGGGAGTTGTAATGGCCATTTCCCTCAACAAACTAACAAGAAATGCAAAACTTCAGTGCTTTTACTAATTTTGTGGGTGTCAGTAAATTAATTTATGAAGAGTGGTAATATATTCCTGCACAATCATGGTTAAAATTATGAGGAACAGATGCATGTTAGAAATGTTTTTTATTCAAGATAAAGGAGAGTTATTTTATGAAGAAGTTAATATTTGCACATAATTTAAAAAGGATGACCTGGACTCTGATGATTTTTGCCTAGTCTGTTTCCACTGTTCCTAGACAACTTGTTAATCAACATCTCTATTTTCTCTGTTTTTAATATGTCCAGCTCAAATATTTGGAGCCCCGAGATGTGTTACTCTCCAGTACTGTTAATTATTCAGTTCTACCGTGCATTCCTCATGTTTTAATTATTAAAGTACGTAAAAAGAGTGACCACATCAGATCCTTTTCAGCCATGGCTCAGGCCAGAGAAGCAAGTGCAGTGATTGTATCAACCTATCATTCAGTGAAGTAAACTTGCTTGCTTACTTCTAAAATTCCTGAATTTGGTTTTACTGGATCTGTTTTATTCAAAGCATGGTCCTTTGGCGGCTTGCTTTTGTTTGTCGCACTACGACTACTTTCTTACCATCTTCCAGAAATGCACAATTAGATGCATTCATCACTCATTATTTCTGATGGCATTATCCCACTTGTAATTTGCTTACTTAATTTTAATTAGTTTCATTAATTAACTACAACTATTTTCAAAAGAAGGAAATAATGAAATAAAATAAACTGCATTTTAAAACTGGCAATATGGACATACAATTACTGTATCTTAAAAAAAAAACACTTTAGTATTGGCTGCTTTGTTTAACTGCATTTATTATATCTCAAAAATTCCTGATCTCCATTTTCCAGGATATAGACAGTAATCTAACTCTGGCTCTGTACAAAACACTACTAAAGTACTGTGGCAGCAGATTGCCCTTTCTATGCATGGCATACCTCTTTATTTTAAATTTATTTGTTGGCCACTGCCCATTTTTTTGTTACTCTGCCCTTTCAAGTCATCATCTATAATAAATCCAGAACCTTTTCCTTGTAGTTGCTAGTGGTTGCATTTTATGCTATTTTATGGTGTATTGCTGTCCTGGAATCCTTTGACCAAAATGCATATTTCTGCAGTTCTGGAATTAAAGTAGTGGCACAGATGTATTGGTATCCCTGAAAAATTCCCTGAGTCCATACATATTCTTCCTACTTCTTGTGAGTGTGCCCCCCATTGGAGATGTTGGCACTGGCTGTATATATACAAGCACACACACACACACACACACACACACACACACACACACACACACACACACACACACACACACACGGATAAGTGCAAACGCTGTGTGCATGTATGAGTGTTTGTGTATGTATACACACATATATATATATATATATATATATATATATATATGTAGAAAATGCAAACAGAGTCACCACAGCCAGGTTCAGAAAATAAAAATGTGTTTAATAAAAAACTTCTGATAAAATTACTATTCAAGAGTAATAATAATTTAATAATTGCCATTGGATAAAGTGATTGCAAACTTACCATTGGTGCAATTCACAATTAGATCAAGGTGATTGGTGAATAAGAATGATGATTTTATTGGTCAATGGCGAGATATGAACGCATAAAGAACAACTTGTCATTGGACAAAGTGATTGCGGTTTTACATTGGTGTAATTTGTAGTTGGACCAAGGTGATTGGTGGGCATAAATGATGATTTCATTATAGCTGAATGTTGAAACTAAGCCCGATAGCATATGAGATGAAGCGCATTACGTCACGTTGATTGGACTACATGGACTATGTTTTTTATTTGGACAATGGTTGATTATTACTTTTGAATTTCCATGACTACATTAATCAGTATGGTTTTGGCACTTAAAACAAAGCATTTTGACTGGGAGATAATGTTTTACAAAATTATATAAACAGTATTTGTGTTCTTAGTTAGACGGATCTGAAGATGGGTTAGTTGTAACCTGAAAGCACTCATCTATATGTTTTTATCGGAAGTTTTTTATTAAACACGTTTTTATTTTCTGAAACTGGCTGTTGTGACATTTGCATTTTCTACATTTTTACTTGTGCTACAGAATGAGTCTTTGGTGGGCATCCTCACTTTGTTGCTGATTTTATATATATATATATATATATATATATATATATATATATATATATATATATATATACATATACAGTGGATATAAAAAGTGTACACAGCCCTGTTAAAATGCCAGGTTTTTGTGATATAAAAAAATGACACCACAATAACTCATTTCAAAACTTTACCCACCTTTAATGTCCCCTATAACCCATACAATTCAATTGAAAAACAAACACTTTGTTAGGGGAAAAATATAAAAAATGTACAATAAACTGGTTGGATAAATATGCACACCCTTAAACTAATTCTTTGTTGAAGCACCTTTTGATTTAATTACAACATTCAGTCTTCTTGGGTAGGAGTCTATCAGCATGGCACATCTTGACTTGGCAGTATTTGCCCACTCTTCCTTGCAAAAGCTTTCCACATCTGTCAGATTGCAAGGGCATCTCTTGTGTGCACAGCCCTCTTCAGGTCACCCCACATATTTTCTGTTAGATTTAGGTCTGAGCTGTGGCTGGGCCATTGCAAAACTTTAATTTTCTTCTGATGAAGCCATTCTTTTGTTGATTTGGATGTATGCTTGGTGTCATTGCCATGTTGAAAGGTGAAATTCCTCTTCATCTTCAGCTTTCTACTAAACGCCTGAAGGTTTTGGGCCAAAAGTGATGGATATTTGGAACTGTTAATAATTCCCTTCACCTTGACTAAAGCCCCAGTTTCAGCTGAAGAAAAGTAACCCCAAAGCATGATACTGCCACCACCATGCTTCACCATGGGGATGGTGTTCTTTTGGTGTTGCGAAGTGTTGTTTTTGCGCCAAACATACCGTTTGGAATTGTGGCCAAAAAGTTCAGCCTTGGTCTCATCAGACCATATCACATTTTCCCACATGGTTTTGGGAGATGATGTTTTGTTTTGCAAATTTTAGCCAGGCCTGAATGTTTTCAGTGTAAGAAAAGGCTTCCGTCTTGCAACCCTACCCCATATTTCAGACATATGGAGAATACAGGAGATTGTTGTTACATGTATTGCACAACCAGTACTTGGCAGAATTTCCTGCAGCTCCTTCAGCATTGATTTAGGTCTCTTGGCAGCCTGCCTGACCAGTTTTCATCTCGTCTTTTCATCAATTTTGGAGCGACATCCATTTCTTTGCAAATTCACTATTATCCCATATTTTCTCCACTTTTTGATGACTGTCTTCACTGTGTTTCATGGTATAGCCAATGCTGTGGAAATTTTTTTGTACCCTTCTCCTGACTGATACCATTCAACAATGAGATCTCTTTGATGCTTTGTAAGCTCTCTGCGAACCATGGCTTTTGCTGTAACGGGCAACTGAGTAAATGTCAGGAAAATCCTACTAGGACAGCTGAACTTTATTTGGGGTTAATCAGTGTCTCTTTAATTGATGGCAGGTTTGTACCCAAGAAGACTGAATGCTGTAATTAATCAAAAGGTGCTTCAACAAGGTATTAGTTTAAGGGTGTGCACACCTATGCAACCAGCTTATTGTACTTTTTTTATTTTTTATATTTTTTCCCCTAACAGATTTGGTTGTTTTTCAACTGAATTGTACATGTTATAGGTCACATTAAAGGTGGGAAAAGTTTTGAAATGATTTATTGTGGTCTCATTTTTTTATATCACAAAAACCTGGCATTTTAACAGGGGTGTATACAACTTTTATATCCACTGTATGTATATATATATATATATATATATATATATATATATATATATATATATATATATATATATATATAATATAATATATAACATATGAATCTACTTCAGTAGATTGAAATGCCATAACACCAAAATTTAGAAACCCCAGATGAAAAGACCGCAAGTGAACATCAACGAAAGTTAACAATGCTGCAACTTTTAAAAATCAAAACACCTAATGTGCATGTCTGGAAGCACTCAGAGGTTTTGAATGGAGATTGCTCTGTAGTTAGAACAGCTTCTTCATTTAATGTAATGTTATGTAAAGAAAAAAAATTCCATTTTTAATGATTGTGACTGGAGATCACAGTACAGTGAAGACTGGGAAATTTACCCTTTTCCCCACTGTACCCGCGGTGGTGGTGCTGCGGTAGCGTTGTCGCCTCACAGTAAGACGCTGTCCCATTCGATTCTCAGCTAGAACATCTTCTGCATGGAGACATGCATGAATGGGCATACCTTCGTTGAAGGTTGTGCATCAGGGCTGGTAACTCAGCACGTAAAAATCAACTACCAATCATTAGCGGACCGGAGTTCCGCTGTGGCGACCCCTAACCGGGAAAAGCCGAAAGACACAACAACCCTTTTCCCCACTGTATTGTGATATCGGAATTGGTATATATAATTTGTAGGGGTAGGTGGGGGCATAGCCCCTCCACATGGGTGGTGTAGGGGGACTTGCCCCCCCCTGCAAAAATGTTGAAAAAAGGTACCTTTTTGTTAAGTGACTTGTTTAAATGTAGAGGTTGTTTTCCTGATTTCAGCTCGATCGCTGAGTGCTTCTGGACATGCACTTTAGGTGTTTCAATTTTTAAAAGTTTCAGCATTTTTAATTTCTATTGAGTTTCATTAGCAGTGTTTTCATCTCATCTCGGGTTTCTAAATTTCGGTGTTATGGTATTTTGATCTACTGAAATAGATCCGTATCTTATCAATCTGTATATATATATATATATATATATATATATATATATATATATATATATGTATATATATATATATATATACACACACACATATACACACACATATATATATATATATATATATATATATATATATATATATATATATATGTGTGTGTGTGTGTGTGTGTGTGTGTGTGTGTGTGTGTGTGTGTAGTATATATATATATATATATATATATATGTGTGTGTGTGTGTGTGTGTGTGTGTGTGTATATATGTGTGTATATATATATATATATATATATATATATATATATATATATATATATATATATATACCAACACACACACACACACACACACACACACACACACACACACACACACACACACACACACACACACACACACACACACACACACATACACACATACATACACACACACACACACACACACACACACACACACACATATATATATATATATATATATATATATATATATATATATATATATATATATATATATTTATATGGGTTCACTTCTAAATTTCGAAATCCCAAAATCTCGAGTTTCAGAACATCGAGTTCAGACTCTCGAGATCTTGGAATCTTGAAATTGTGAACCCTCCCCCAAAACACCACTAAACACATTAAAAACAAGTGTATGCAAAGGGGCAAGCCCCCCTGCACTCCCCACACCCCTCGCAACTTAAATAGACCAACTCCAAGATTGCACTACAGCGACTGACTGAGATGATATCAGGGTTTTTGGTATCACTAATGAACAAGGCAATAGCCCTAGTGAATCTGAATTGGATCCGAAAGATGGCTGCAACATGATGTTTAACCAACTGAGTAAGGTTTGAAGACACTTCGAACCAATATTTGGTAGGTGAAGTTGTTCAGAGCCTAACAACATAGGGAATTAGTTCCAAGAGGCCTTTGGGTGCAGGTCCAGCCATTGGTTGGAAGGTCAGATGAGATTCTGACTAGAGATTGGAACTTAGCTCTCCAGCAAACTTCTATGACGTTTATTCATCTATTAAGTTCCTATTATGAAAGAATGATTGATTTGAATGTGGCCGAGGTCAAAACCCTGTGTAATGAGTACAAAAAATATGAGGGCAATTCTCAATATGCAATTTGTTTGAGCAAACTCTCCAAAGAACTGGCAATATTTGAAAAACAGACTAGAGACAGGAAAATAAGGAAATTCAATAGAGATGTCACTGACTATCAAAGAGGTCGACCCTTTGAAGTAACAAAATCTGTTAGATTTTCAGAGACCAGCAGACCTACCGAGGTCCAAAATAATAAGAAAAGACCCAGGTCTATACTAAAGAAAACTGATTCACATTATACTAGCACATCAGGGGATGAATCTTCCCTTACTGATACAGACAATGCCAATATCCAGGAGTCACCTATTCCTAAAAAACGTAACACACTACACCCTTTAGATGGGGGCATAGGCGGCGGGGGGGGTGCAAACTCAGGAATAGGAAACAACATTACAACAGTAGAGGGATTATTACAGACCCTCATGAAGCAGTAGACCATATATGTCAAAATGTGTTAAATATTTCTGATGTGATTTTAACCCATGAACAACTGAAACTTCAAAATAAAGGCCTGAACTTTGTCCCTGGATTTTTTGTTGATGAGTATAGCATGGTTACCGATTTATACGACTTTTGTCGCAGACTTAACCTTAAACTGTTTTTTTCAGATACTGACTCTCAAAGATCGGATGAATTCAGATTTCTTAAGTCTAACTTTCAACCCCTGATGAATAAACATGTTTCCATCTTTTTACAAGCTGTTCTTCAGGATCTTCATTTTCCAACTCGAAATTCATCTATTTTAGCACATAATCTTTCCACTCAGGAAATTATGGCTTTGGATGAACTCAAAAAAAAACATGATATTGTCATTGCATCTGCAGATAAAGGAGGGGCGGTAGTGGTAATGAACACGGATTATTATCTGAATGAGGGTAAAGGACAGTTGTCCAACCCCAAACATTATATGTCTATGCCACTGGACCCTACATTGAATTTTAAAAAGGAGATTGATACCTTCTAAGGCCAGGCAGTTGAAGAAGGTATCATTACTGACACAGTCAGGAATCATCTTATGGTGATAGATCCATAAAAACAAATTTTGTACCTTTTGCCCAAGATTCATAAATCTCTCACCCACCCTCCAGGCAGACCAATTGTGTTTGAGATTGGCTCTTTGACAGAACCTTTGTCAGCATTTTTGACAAAATATCTTAAACCTTTGCTTTCTGTAGTTAGGGCCAGAATACAAGATACTACACATTTTCTTAAAATTATCTCTGACATACAGTTGGAACCTGGATGGTTGATGTGCACGCTTGATGTGAAGGCCCTTTATACAAACATTCCTCATTGGGCAAGTCTCCAAGCATTGCAGTTTTTAGTTAGAACACACCAGTTTATATCCGGTTGGTTTCAATACGTTACTTTTATGTATGACAGAGCATGTACTAACCAAAAATGTTTTTTATTTTCAGGGTGAGTGTTACTGGCAATTACAAGGTACGGCCATGGGTGCATTGTTTGCACCTATTTATGCAGATCTATTTATGGCCTTTTTGGAAGAGCAACTTATTTATGATTCTTCACATAATTTATATTTGGATGAAATAGATATATGGTGCAGATATATGGATGATTGTTGGATGGTGTGGAGGGCTGATGCTGAATATTTCGAGAAGTTTTTACAGTATCTTAATGAAAATAAGTGGGGTATTGAGTTTACTGTTAATACCCACAAGGATGTCATTAATTGTTTGGATGTTACTGTATATCGTAATGCGGATAATACTTTGGGTACTAAAGCATTTTGTAAATATCCTCAGTACAACATTTTACTCCATGCCTCCAGTCTGCATCCCCAACACCATCCGTAATATTCCTAAATCCCAGTTTCTGCGCATTAAGAGAATCAGCTCTTCGGTGGAGAATTTTGAGTCATCCAAAGTGGATTTGTGTCAGAGGTTCAGAAATAGGGCATATCGGAATATTGATATCTCATTGGCTAGTAATTAGGCCATTGGCCAGGACAGGGACTCATTGCTGGAATATCAACACACTGCCAATACCCAAACCAGGGACATAGTCAGGTGTGTGACGACATATGGGCATAATAGCAATATGGTCAGAAATGTTATTGACACACATTGGAATATTTTATTGGCTAACCATGAACTCCGAGCTTGTTTAGGTAACAGGTGTCAGTTTTCTTTCAGAAGGGCAAAATTTTTGGATCCCATTTATCACATTTCAAACATACTGAGAGTGGTGGTGCTGTATATAAACAACTGACGGTGTTGGGTGACCGACTGTTAGGTACTTTTCCATGTGGACATTGCAGTTCTTGCCAATTTGTGAGTAAACTCAAACAATTTACAAGTAAAAATACCAGTAGGGTTTATGACTTAAAATTTTTTGGCAACTGTAGCACCAGTTGGATTGTTTATTTAGCCACGTGTTAATGTTCGGCATTTTATGTCGGCCAGACCTTCAGAACATTGAGGATATGTATGTCTGAACATAGAAGCGATATAAGGAATAGACAGGAAACCAATGCACTTTATCGCCATACTGTCAAACATGTTGATGCTGAATTCCGCTTCATAATTATAGATAGAATCATTGGGGATCAGAGTAATCGACAGGGTTGGCATACCATACTCAATAAAAAGGAGAAATATTGGATCATTAATTTGGGGGGGGGTCTGTTTCCCCCTGGACTTAATGATCATTTATAAAGTCACACCAAGTATATTTTTATATGTTTTTTTTATTATATTCATTAGGTTGTTTTGTATGGGTGTCACTAACCTGTATGTATGTGTTAGGGGCAAGGGGCGTAAAATATATATACCGTTGTTAGGAGCTAGGGCAAAAGGGATAAATTCTAACATCAAGAAAGAATCCATTTCTAATGGTTTTAATAGAGCGTGTGTAATAGAATATGGACCATACACGAAGAATGTTAAAGAGATTATTTCCAGTATGTGGACTATTTTTTTAGTGGATGATGAAATCAAAGAAGTATTAGGTTTGAAACCATCTTTTGTATATAAAATGGGGAAAAACATCAAAGGTTATTTAGAGCAAGGTGATAGGAATAGGGGACTAGAGAATAGGAATAAGCATACCACAAAATGTGGACAATGCAACCAATGTCATACCATAAATGAAAGTGAAGGTTTAATTTTGGATAATAATAGAACTAAGATTAGATTTGTTAAAGGAAATTGTGCAACCAGATATGTTATATATTTGGCTAAATGCACGGTTTGTTCAGGATACTATATAGGTAAGACAGAGCGGTGTTTTAAGAAGAGGATGTATGCCCACCTATATAGTATCAGGACTAAAGACAACAAAAATGCTTTATTTAAGCATGTGGAAAAACATGGAAATGAACACAAATTTACTTTCGGTATTTTGGAAAACATTATTCCTGACCCTAAGGGGGGTGATATTAAAAATGTTTTGGCTTGTAAGGAAATATGGTGCAGTTATTTACTGATGCTAACATACCCCCTGGATTAAATGATTTTATATCCATTAAACCACAGTTGGATAGAAGAAGATAAATATTTAATTAATATTTAATTTGAATTTTTGTATTATTTATTAAGTATATTAGGAATATTATATTTATGTGCGAATTTTATGTTTATTATTTTTTTCATTTACTAGATATTTTTGCATTTACTATATATGGTACCATGTCTTTTTAAGAATAATGGATTGTTGTCAATTAGTTTGGCGCCTTTTTATGTATTTAAACAGTATGTATGAATGATTAATTGTTCTGATGAAGCTCACAATGTTTGTGAGTGAAAGCGCTTAACATTTTATGCACATTAAATTTCACCTTTGGTTCTACAGTTTCAGCAGTCGAGCTGGTTTTGTGCTGTCGTGTAGAGGAACTGTTTTGTTGTGTTATCGTGGTGGTGTGGATGTGTTTCAGAAGGAATGTCACGGAGTTACTATATGTAAGATGATGCACTTTGGATTTATTTTACATTTAGTAGGTTTCTTGCCCTTTTATTATGGGCTGGACTATGTATGTCACGTTTTTGGAGGGAGAATATTTAAGCTTGTAGTATGTTGTTTTTTGTGTGTTTATGATTCACTGAAGAAGGCTGGTGAGCCGAAACCAGTCTGAGGAATAAACATATTTTTATTTGCACAAGACTAACTGCCTTTTATACCTACATGCTGGTCATTGGTGTTTGGATTATTGTTGTTGGTTTGCCAGCCATTTCCTATTGCAATATTGCCAGCTTACCAACATTTCTTTTAATGCAACATAGGCAATTAATTCTCCAAGAGTGGCAGACACTGAATTTGTAGATGAAATACTGAAATGTAAAGTTGTTTGCCAGTAGTAACCTGTTCATTAGTTTGCAGAAATTGTGCATATTGACTGATATTCATGAATTGTAATGACAGAAGTATGAGTGGCCTTTTATGGTCGAAATGTTCTGAAATGGATAGTTTTGTCACTATTGGTTCTTACATTTTGTTTCATTGCTTACTGGAAAAATGTTTAAAACTACAAATTTAAAACATATTCTAACAATTGGTGCTGTATTATACAAGGAATTAATTTAATCCAAATCAGGAAAGTGAATCAATGAACACGTGCATGTATGTATGGTCCTAAAAAATATGTTCAAGGAGCCTATGGTTTGAAAACAGCCCAAAGGTAAACTTAATCCACTGCTGACAAGATCTTTTTTTTTTAATGTGGGTTTCAATGCTCTTTCAATTAATGTGAGTTTCAAGGACAAAGAAGTTTACTTTTCACACTGTCTGTTTTCATTCTGAGACTGTATTGTTTGTTTAGCAAATGACTATCAGTGTTGTACCATACCTGTCAACCTGTTAGCACAAGAAATCTGGACAAAGCCTGGCATAATGAGGGAGGCCCCAAAACAGGGACATATTTTATATATTGCTCTTATAAACTTAGAGAGTAGCTAGAATAACAGGGTTTGTGTTAAAATGCAGTTTTTAAAGAATTTGAAATCTGAAACTCAAATGTATGTCATTATTTAGTGATTTCATTCCTCAGATCATCCAAGTGATTTGCTAGAAAACCAGAAATTTTATGAGGAACAGACTGAAATGTTGAGGCAAAAATCTGGACATTCTGTGAAAATCTTGACAGTTCAGAGGCATGGTTTGTACTATAAAATTTGAAATAAAAGTTTTAAATTAAATCCTAATATCTGTAATCATTATAGAAGTAAAGAAGAAAATAGTATGTACAGTGACATGTTTGAACAGTGTTTATTGTAACTGGGGTGAAATAGCCATGTAATGGGACACTGGAATGGCTGTGGGGGTGGGGCCTAATCCATTGCCCTGCCTATGGCTACATTCGACCATGATACGGCTCTGCATTTATGGCTTCATGGCTTTATTTTTGTGATGTATTGGTCTAGGAATTCACATTTTTGGTTCATACTCACAAGAAAGTGATGTGGCACATGACCGCTCCGCAGATTGTAATTTACACTTCCATGTATATGTTTCACTGCACAGTTGTGTCTACTTGCATAGTAGCTGCCCTGCTTATTTATGTTTCCAAGAGTGCAGCTAGCTGCACAGAAGTGCTGCCTGTCTCAATCTGGTTGTTTAATTGCTCCCTGTGTTGCCACATAATATTGTCCAGCTTATAAGCCTTAAGAATTGCAGCATATTTCTGTGAAATAGTCACAGTACAAGTGATAATGACATTTTATCATCATACCAGGGAGTCCGACTTTTTTTTAGACAGAGATTATCTTTTAGAAATTATACAGAGAGCATACAAATGTGCAGAACAGCTTAGACTGAAATGTTGCAATGTTGAGGAGCATAATAAAAGTTTAGATTTGAAGTTGTATGTGTTTTTACAGCTAAATATTCATGCCAACAACAAATGGAACCTTTGTTACCAGAAACCACCAAAAATCACAATGAGGTGACATTGTAGTGTGAAAAACTGCTATGATTCTGAAGGAGAAAAGAAATGAAGGGAGACTCCAACATAAATTTAATTACATAAAGATTAAGCGCTGTCATCCCATGCAGTTAGAACTTCATCAGAATACCAGTAATAATTCTTCTGTTCCTTATATAGTACCCATTGCATTCATAATAAGGTCAATTAAATTCTCAATGCAATTATTGCACCAGACCTTTTCTTAAAGCTACAGACCCTAGAATATGCTCTAAAACAATACAGATGTCAACAAAAAAGTTTAAAAACAATGCTTCTTTTAACAGTAATTAAAAAATATATCAAAAATCTAATCTAGTACTTTAAAACTTAAAATACACTTTATGCAGTGTGATGTGGACAAAACAACCCTGGAATAGTATGTATAAAAGCTATGTTATAGTTTAGCTGCTCTAAATTTTAAGACAGGT
The DNA here is from genome assembly GCF_019279795.1 of Protopterus annectens. Classification (NCBI taxonomy): domain Eukaryota; kingdom Metazoa; phylum Chordata; order Ceratodontiformes; family Protopteridae; genus Protopterus; species Protopterus annectens. The sequence continues at coordinate 705,559,702 of NC_056734.1, forward strand.
TGCACTGAAACATAATAGTTTAAACTTGGAGTGGTAAAGGCATTCAATCTAAATTGCTACAACAAGTCTCTATACTCCAATCTATTTTCCCAATCCCCATCCAGTGAGTCAAGGGCAACCTGTTCCAAAATATCAAACTTAATGTCGTTATGAGAGGCATGAAGTAAAGATTGCTTATAGAGAACATTATTAATATTTTTATTCTTAATACTATTTATTTGTTCATATATATGTGTCTTCAATGCTGTCTCAGTTTTTCCAGCATAAAAAACATCACATTTTTTGCATACTGCTAGGTATATAATACCTTTGCTACCACAATTACTTTTTTTTAGAAAAAAAATCCTTGTTTTAAGGGTGTTACCTAACACGATGCTATCTTCATCAATAATATATGGGCATCCACTTCATCCTCCACATTTTCTAGTACCTTGACTTTCTTTTGCCCTCTGATGTACATTCTGTTCGTACAGACTTTTTAAGTTTTGTCCAGTTTTAGAAACAAACTTATGGTCAAAACCTACCACCCCTACAATTTCTGGGTTACACCTAAACATGTTCCAGTTCTTAAAAATAATTTCATTAATTCTTGGTGTGGTGTAGTTAAATTCCACTACCATTGCTCATATCTACCATCACTCTCTTTAACAGCAGGTTTACCATCTTCAAAACCAGTACCATAATTTATAATATAATTTCTTCCCCATTCAACAAGAACTTCTCTTGCTGTTTCCCTTACCAGATTTCCCAGGTACCCCCTATCACTAAACAACTGGGAAACACTCTGAAGTTCTTTAATTACATCTTCCTTTTGTGATGTCATTCTAACCGTTTGTATACATTGACCCTTGACTAAACTTCTTTTCTGTGGCGAAGGATGTGCACTAGTAAAGGGTAAATCCGAATTACTGACTGTAGGCTTCCTATAAATTTTAGACTTAAAGCCTCCTCCAGTCAGTTCTTTGGTAGTATCTAAGCAGTTTATAAATATTCTTGTTGTAATAGTAAGTAAATTTCAAGAAAGAGGAAGTGTTATTCAGGTATTCAATAAAGTTATCAATACGGTCTTCAGCGCCATCCCATAAAATAAATATATCATCCAGAAATCTCAAGTAAAATTTTATACATTTTGAGAATTCTGAATTGAAAACAAATTTTCCCATCCTAACAGTATTAAATTAGCATAGATCAGCGCACAAGCCACACCTATTGCAACACCTTTAATTAGACGAAAGGTCTCCCCTTAAAAAAATAAGAAATTGCTTTGTAAAATCATAGATGTTAGTTCCATAATTCCGTTCACTTGTTGGGTGCTTAGGGATTTAAAAGTAGAAAGACCATCATGAAAGAGGTCTAAGCTATCTTCTAAGGGAATGGAGGAAAAAAAAAAGGTCAACAATGTCGATTGTTAAAAAGCCTACAGAAGTTATTGCTAAATCTGGGGTGAGTGAGCCCCATGAGTCCTTCAACATATATGTTTTTGACTATGTAATAAACTTTAAAACCTATCGATAAACACAGCCATAGGATGAATTTTAGATCCACTAGCAGCTACTTTAGGCTTTAAACGTGGCCTCCCTATGTTCTTATGACTTTTTGAAATCACAAAAATCGAAGGGACAAAAGGTTTGTTTACTTTAAGAAAGTTGTATACCTTTCATGAAATTCTTTCCTCTATCAGCGGGTCTTCCGAAAACATATCTGTTCTGTGATACACTATATTAGTTTCATTCCTAGTGTGACACCCACCACTGCTACCAATTTGTGATGGACACCGATATGTGTCATCTCCACGCTGGGCCAGTAATCAAGGAGCCTAACCACTGACACTGGAATGGGACGTGCACTTGGAATACAAATGGATACACTCAGTATTTCCAGGTGCAGACCTCTCTGCATCAAGTACAGTTTTCATTAAGAGCACACAGGAAACACACTCAGCCTGGGGTCTGGGTGTCTGTATATCTGTCTCCCTTCAGATCCCCAATAAGACTCCCCACTGGTATAGCTGTATAATTAGGTTCTCAGCCAAGTGACCAAACCAAATCCTCCAGCACACTGTCTGTAAACCCATTGCTTTGTGTCCCTGCCCCAAGTAGCTGACACGCACACCTTGAGAGATTTGATATTTCACACATACACGCACCTGGGAAAGGCTGGCACAGATGTACCAGCTGTGCCCCTTCTGCCCAGAGTATAAGGTAGTTATCACTGTCACCAGACACTTCACAATCAGCTACTCTGAGGCTGTTAGCAAAGGATGTCCAATTATACTATGTAATATTAATACTAATACAAATGGTAGTAGTTCACCAAGATGGCTAGGCCTTCTGGAGTGGCTCACACAGTGTCACCAAATAAATATAAGTACTCTCAAAGGTTAATACTGTCTAAAAAGGACCAGCCACAATAAAGGTTTTAAATATATTTAATAATAAATAATAAAAGAGCAAGAAAATACTAAATATATATCCACAGTAAACCACAGAGTTCAAATAACAGAAAATATTGAAAAAACATAGATGGAAAGACTCATACAAATAAAGAAAAACAATCTCTAAATGAAGCTTCACTATATTCCTGACTGAATCTAAGGTAATTTACTGTTTCCTAATAACTTACTTGGGCAAGGCAAGATCAAATATGGGAACAATCTTTCTAGTCAGGTTCCTTAACAGAATATTCTATATTTTCTGAGATTACTCCCTGTAAAATATAATATCCAAGATGACTTGCAGAATGACCTCATCTGGTCACCTGACTCTAGATTCCCACAATATCTCCTTTTAAAGCTTGATACAGGACTTTAGCAGTCTGCTACAATACACATTAAGAGCTTTTATGGCAGTGCCTGAAGGCCTCCCCTCTTTTCACTGAACTAATGAACAAAAGCCCTGTCCCAGACCCATTGGCTTCAATTCAGTGACTTAACAGTTCATTTACATTTCCCTTATTTTTCTTAATATAAGCCAGCTAGTTAACCATTGCTGTGCCAGTGTCCTCTATTAAAACATATATATAATTAATTCAGATACCATAATACATGCACATTTCTCTTCATTTCAGCTGGGTGCACTGTTGATACATTTTGGCACATTTATCACATGCAGAGCTCACAAGTACATTTTCAGCACAAGCATCTCTACAAATCAGCTTGATATACAAATGACATGCAGTTATTTACAAAATTCCAGTCAGCTGTGCTGGTAAAAGTCTTGCATCCACTGCCCTACTTCTCCCTGGCATGGCTGGCAGTACCTCCTATCATTACATCCCCCTTTGAATACTCTAGCTAGTTTTTCAAGTGACCCTTGAGAAACGTGGCTTGAACACAATAATCTGAGAATATGTTACCCCATTCCCTGTCTTGAGATCCCATCTGTATTGGCATTGCTGACCCCACTACGGTGTTGTAATGCCATGTCATATGCCTGCAACCCTAGGCTCCACCGTAGTAACTTGGGATTATGCTGGCTGGATCCCTGTAGCTGTAGGTCCCCCCTCAGACTCCTCCTGCCCCAACTGCAAATAGTCAACACAAGGGTCTCTCTATAATGGTAAGGCTTCATCATGTTAACATGGTACAATCTGTGCTCCTGCCTAGCAGTTCTACCATGTAATTAACATCACCGATCTTCCTTACCAACTTGAAGTGTCCTTCCCAACCTGCTTGCAGTTTATTGTGTCTGACAGTGATGAGAACCATCACCTGCTGCCCTACAGCATACTCTCTGGATCCAGCATTCCTGTAATACCAGACCTTTTTCTGCTGTTGGGCTCCTGCCAGGTTCTCCTGGGCCAAGCCTGTGAGCTCCCTAAGCCTTGTCATGAGGTTTAAGACATATGCCACAAAAGACTGCTTGTGAGATTCACACTCAGTCTCCCACTCATCACAAATCTAGAGGTCCCCTCAACCTATGCCCCTACAGCAAATTAAAGGGTGAAAAACCTGTGGATTCCTGGGGTATCTCTCTGTAAGCAAATAATAGATGGGGCAAATATTTGTTCCACTTTCTCCTAAGCTGGTCTGCAAATGCTCGTAATATGATCTTTAGCATAGATTTTAACCTCTAAACAGGCCCATTACTCTGGGGGTGGTAGGAGGTTGTGTTTAGGTGCTTCATCCCACAGTACTCCCACAGACATGCCAGCAAGTCTGACATGAAATTGGCACCTCTTGGGAAACCTACCCTGTTGAAAATCTCTAACAAAGTATTTGCCACCTTCTCTGCATTGATGGAGGACAGAGCCACAACCTTAGGGTATCTAGTAGCATAATCTACTACCACTAGGGTATACTTCTTCCCTGTGGAACTTAGGGTACTCAGAGGCTCCACAATATCCATAGCTACCCTCTGAAACAGCTCCTGTATCACAGGCAGAGGCATCAAAGGAGCTTTGACCTTGTATCCTGCCTTGCCTACTTTTTGGCACTCCTCACAGGTCCTGCAGTTACATCCCTGGAAATCAAAGGCCAATAAAAGTTCTGCATAATACGTCTCTTGGTATGATTTATGCCCATATGACCTGCAAATGGAATGCCATTGGTTACGTCTGGAAGTGCCAGATGGTGGGGTCTGGGCACTACTAACTACTGTATTACCTCACCTTTTAGCCCTGCCTCAGGGATCTACTCTCTATAGAGTAAGCCTTTGTTCCAGTACACAGAATCCCCTTTTCCTTGAGATTCAGGTGCCTTCCTAGCGATCTCCCTCAAGCCTCTCAGTGTAGAGTCTGAGAGTTGAACTTGTCTCAACTTTCCCTTTGTAACCCTTCCCAGCTCCCCTTCCACAGGAAGTCTGGTCTCTTCTGACAACAGTGCCACACTGTCAGCCTGGGTACTGCAACTCACCTCTGCCCTTGCAGTCACTCTGTCCAATGGAACATAAATGCCCACCAGCAGCTGTGGCTCACCTTCAGTCTCACTGCTACAGGGTAGCTCCCTCACTGAAGTAGCCACATCACCCCCCCAGGCTGCCAGACCCACATGCCTGTCTCGAAGCCTGACTGTGTGTCACTGCATGCACACAAGGTACTGCATTATCAAAATCATTCCCTATCCAGACATTTACAGGGATATCCTCAAAAACACCTACTTGCTTGCTTCCTTTTCCACCCTCCCAGTCAATGTGAACACTGGCCCAAGGCATTTGGAATGGGATCCCTCCTAAAGCTCTGACTGGAGTGGACTGCCCAAGCAAGTACTGCTCCTCTTTAACCACTGCAGGATTAAGAATGGTTATCAGAGACTGTCTCTCTCTTGGCAGTGGCCTGGTTTCCATCTACCAAGATCAGATGTAAACTGTGCTGGTAGTTTGGTACCCCTGTTGTCTCCAGACAACTTACCGCTGGCATTCTTTTATTCACACTTGCTGGCTTCCCCACCTTTTGTTTCCTACCTTGCCTCTGTGGACATCTATATGCTACATGGCCCCACTGGTCGCATTTCAAACATTTAACCCTTGATCCTGGCTGTGTACCTGGACTAGTGGCTTCCCCTGTTACAGGCGGACACTGTTGGGTGGTTTAGGCTGCCCTCCATGGGTTCCCTTATATCCATGTGCAGTACTGAGTATTCCTCTCCCTTTTCCCCAACTCATCTGCAGAGTTGCATTCTCTGTCTGCCAACCATATTCTCATGTCCTCAGGCAAAGTGCTAAAGGCTTATTCTCTCAAAAGGTCTTCCAGCTTTTCAAATGTGGTGGCCTAACACTCACTTACCCCCCAATGAAAATAAGTGCTTAGTTCAGCAATATAATCACATACACTTTCATCTGCCTTGCATCTGTGCTCATAATTTTTTTTTCTGTAAGCTTCTGGTGTTAACTTAAAACATTGTAATAAACAGTGCTTAACTTGATCATAATCTAAACAATCAGTATCAGACAATTTAGAAACAACATTTACAGCTTTACCATTGAGTAAGAGGGTGAGGAACTGCACCCAGAGCCCTTAATGTTTACATACTCTTTCAAATAGATGAATAATACTATCAAAATTATCACCTTGTTGGTATTGAGGGAGAAGTTTACTGCCCTTTATTGCTTATGGGGTATGGTTACTTCCTTTCCTATTACTTCCATGACCCTGGCGAAGAGTCAGAATTTCCTTTTCGTGTTGCCTCTGCCTCTCATTGTCTCCAGCTTCCAAGAGCTGCAGTCTCTACTGATTCTACTTCAACCTCTAAATGCTGCAGTCTCTCTGCTGATTCTAGTTTAAAACTTTTGGCCTCCAGTTCAAGTCTGTCTAACTCTAGACAGATTTTTAAGTCCTCTGAGGAAAAGTTGAACTGTTCTGTTTCTGAGAGTTGTACATTCACAATGCCAATCTAGTTGTCTTCCTGGCTGCTGGTCTATGATGCATCTGTGATTAAGGCTGCATTCATTTCCTCTTTAGTCCTTTGGCTTTCCCCAGTCCTTTGGCTTAGCATATCTCAACCAACTGATTCCTTGTCAGCTTGCCTTAATCCTCTAATGACATCCTTGCCTGCTCTCCCTGACTAACTAAGCTAACAAAAAGTAAACGAATAAAACTATTGTGATATGAAACCCTGAAAGACTACTTTGTGGCTGCTTGAGAGTACAGACACCTTCTTTAGTGACCACTGCTTACAGGCTACAGGAATTCAGTATCCACACCACTGCTCAACAATATGTGAGCATGTGATGATCCCACCACTGCCAACAAATAAAAGTATAATGCCCCAAAGTGCTGCAAATATGTGATGAGCACCAATGTGTATCGTCCCCACATTGGGCCAGTAATCAAGGAGCCTGAATCCTCACCTCTGATACTGGAGAGGATACAAATGGAAACACTCAGTATTTCCTGATGCAGACTTCTCTGCATCAAGTACAGTTTCCCTTAAGAGTACACAGGGAACACACACACAGCCCAGGATCTGGATGTCTTTATATCTGTCTCCCTCCAGATCTCCAGTAAGACTCCCACTGGTACAGCTGTAGGATTAGGTCCTCAGCCGAGTGTTCAAGCCAAGTCCTCCAGCACCCTCTCTGTAAACCCAGTGCTTCGTGTCCCTGCCCAAAGTAGCTGACATACACACCCTGAGAGATTTAATTTTTCACACACACACGCACACACACACACACACACACACACACACACACACACACACACATACACACACACACACACACACACACACCTACCTGGGAAAGGCTGGCACAGATATACCAGCTGTGCCCTCATCTGCCTAGAGTATAATGTAGTTATAACTGCCACCAGACACTTCACAATCAGCTACTCTAAGGTCCTTAACAAAGAGTGTCCAATTATACTGTGTAATATTAATAATAATACAAATGGTAGTAGTTCACCAAGACAGGTAGGCCTTCTGGAGTGGTCCACACAGTGTCACCAAATAAATATAAGTACTTTTAAAGGTTAATACTTTCTAAAAAGGATCAGCCACAATGAAATATTTAAATATATTTAATAATAAATAATAAAAGAACAGGAAAATACTAAATATATATCCACAGTAAACCACAGAGTTCAAATCACAGAAAATATTGAAAACAACATTGATGGACATACTCATACAAATAGAGAAAAACAATCTCTAACCTAAGCTTCACTATATTCCTGACTGAATCTAAGAGAATTTACTGTTCCCTTATAACTTACTTGGACAAGGCAAGATGAAATATGTGAGCAGTCTTTCTAGTCAGGCTCCCAAACAGAATACTCTATATTTTCTGAGATTACTCCCTGTAAAATATAATATCCATAATGACGTGCAGAATTACCTCATCTGGTCACCTGACTCTAGGTTCCCACAATATCTCCTTCTGAAGTTTGAGACAGGCCTTTAGCAGACTGCTGCAATACACATTTAGAGCTTTCATGGGAATGCTTGGAGGCCTCCCCTCTTTTCACTGAACTAATGAGCAAAGCGTCTGTCCCAAACCCATCACATCCAGTCCTACTCAGCACTCTGGGGTGCCATTCAATGACTTAACAGCTCATTTAGATTTCCCTTATTTTTCTTAAAATATGCCAGCTGGTTAACCATTGCTGTGCCAGTGCCCTCTATTAAAACATATACATTTATTTCAGATACCATAATATATGCACATTTCTCTTCATTTCAGCAGGGTGCAGTGTTGATACATTTTAGCACAATTAACACAAGCAGAGCTCACAAATACATTTTCAGCACAAGCATCTGTACAAATTAGCTTGATTTACAAATGTCATACAATTATTTACAAAATTCCAGCTAGATGTGCTTGCACAAGTCTTACATCTACTTCCCTACTTCTCCTTGGCATGGCTGGCAGTACCTCCTATCATCACACCTAGAAACTGATGTACACGTTCTATTATCTTGGAGTATTTGAAACATAGCACATGAATAGTGTATAGCATCCCTTACTGGGATTCATAATTGGAATATTTGGATTGTTAATTAAAACATCCAAGGTCTCCCTTTCCTTACTTGTTAAATTGTATACCTTTTTAAGGTTTCTATCTTTTGAATGCTATTATATAATTATTACTGAAGTGTTTTAACATGTCTTCCATTTGAATAGTAATATATTATTATTGTGATTTTTTACTATCATTCATCTTGAAAAAGCATTTCATTAGCATTTTATGTGGGATGGATTTTGGTTACTGTTTTAACAGATATTTCTGTTTTGTGGTTTATGTACTGCTGAGGAACATTTCTTGGTCAATTCTTTATTCAGCTTAAGGTAGTTAATGTAGGCATCAAATTATTCAGCCTATGTGAAGCACTAAATTAATTACTAACATTACTTTGCAGCTTTAAATTGTTCACTTGCCACCCTAGAGGCAACTAAGCAAAAAAGTAAACACTGTCCTGATGAGATATTTGCTCCAACTTCCAATCTGGGGTTGCTTTTCTTATCCAGTGGTTTCTTGTTCTGTTTAATAGTTTTACTATTTATTGAGTGCATAGTTTATAACAGGCTTTTGGCTGTAGTTGTTCAACAGTTAACATTTCTGTAGTCTTGGTTAATATATTCATTGTCTACTTTTACATGCTGCTGAGGTGTTGGTGCTCATTATCAGAAGGAAGGACAGTAGGTAGGCAGACCAACTCTACTGCTTTTCTGTCATATAAACCATTAGCTGTAGCAGTTCTTATGCTGACATATCAAGGGTTTAACCCATTAAAATTAGGTACCTAGGTAACTTGTTTTTAACCTTTTGTCAACCCAGATAGAATAAAGAAAAGATGAAATGCAAATATTATAGAGTACTGATCCACATAGATTTTTTTCAGACTTATCATGGGAGCACTGTCTCATTAAATGACTTGATCAAAATCACAGTAAGTAAAAATAAAGGCTGAGGGAATCAAACTCTGCACTACAGGAAACAGCTTGTTAACAGTTGTTAGAGAATGGGTGACCTGTACATCGGCACCCTGACTGGAGAATGGATGTTCTCCAGCAGGATGTTAATGTATAGGTAATGCCCAATGAAAAACAAGTCCTTAGTTTCAAGGCAGTATATTAAGCTGCCATACAGCTCAAACTGAAAGAAACCTAACAACCTCCATTATTTTAAGCTGGTTAAGCAGCACTTTTGCTGTTTAATGAGTGTATAAAAAAACAGAAAAATTAGAAAAATGTGTGTGTTTTGTTGGTGTATGTGAGTGTATGAGTGGATGAAAGTGAGAGTGTGGTGGATTGAGTCATTATTTTACACTTGCTAAACAGTCAGGCATGAAAAATTTGATGGTGGATTACAAAAATCATACCTGAGGTTTGCAGAAAGAGTCTTCTTATCAGGGCTAAGAAATATTTTCTCAGTGCCAAGTAGTGTTGTGGCTAAGTTTCTCATTGGTCTTTTAGACATAAGCTTAGTCTGAACCTATGAACTAACAGGAGTATGAAGTAGTCTAGTTTTTTTAAGATGCTGGGCATCTGAGTCTAAGAAATCAAAAATATGCCCTAACTAAAACATAACACACCGAGCAGCTGAAGCAAGACATACTTGGAAATGAGATACATCATGTGCTGTACCACAGCAATCCATTTTGAGAGCTTCCTTTTTTGTACGTTCATTGCAGGCATCATCAAGAGGATCTAAGGCCAAATCTGCTGCCTTTTTTCCAGTGGCGAAATGTGGATGGGATGGTGATTGATTTAGAACATGTATTCTTATTCTAGTCAGAAATGGTTATTATTTATAGATTTACAGTTCAGGTTCCTGGCAGATGACTCTGAAAATTCTGAAGTGTGATGTCATTCACCTGTACCATAACAGTTTCATATACAGATTTTATTTATTTATTTACATTTGTTGACTGGGAGCGTCCGACTGGACGTAGGTCCATTTTCAGCGGAGGCCCGGGAAGAAAAGCTCCACAGTTAAAATAAACAGACAGTAGTTACATTGGATTATATAGCAATTAACAATTTGATTAACATAGCAATTAATTACAAACATATTTACAGATGAAGAACATAGTACATCAGTAGACAACTAGAATCTTTATCTGCGAAGTACATAACAGACATTAACAAATGTTACAATAAGAAGTTCCTGCTGTATAATAAGTACTAGGCTTATGAGCATCTGAGCTTGCTATAATCAAGGTAGTTAGTGGGGTGGAAAGAAAGGTAGTGGTTGGATGGGGTGGGTGATTTTAGAGAGAGAGTTGCAAGGGCATAGCCAGCATGTTTTTAGGTGTGCTTTTGGTAAACTTTTGAAGTGGGTGCCTGATGGTACGGAGGTAATTGTGGGTGGGAGGGAGTTCCATAATTTGGCTATGGCACAAGAGAATAGTGCTTCACCAGCAGAGTTATTGGCTTTAGTGATCTGCAAGTGATTTTTGTTGCTGGATCTTAGTGGTCTGGTGGTGCGATAGGGCTGGAGTAGATTCTGGAGGGATGGGACATTTAGTGGGTGGTTTACCAGTTTGTGGGCGAGTGAGAGTTGATACCATTGAAGGAGGTGAGGGAGTTCAAGCCAGCCCAGTTCATCAAGTGAGAGACAGTGGTGACTATGGTAGGATGCCTTGTGGCGAATTTGGCGATTTTGTTGTAGCAGGTCTCTAGCTTGTTTAGATCGCATTGCCTTAGGTTGGTATATGACATGGACATATTGGAGAGGCATAAAGTAGGGTGGAGATAAGGTGGGAATTTGCTATTGAAATCTTTGCTGCTTTGGTGAGAAGTTGCTTATTTCTGTATAACGCTCATAGTTTTTTGTGGACTTTTTTATGGTCATGGATATGAGAATGTCAAATTTTAGTTTATTGTCTATTTCCACTCCTAGCAATTTGGTGTGTTCAGTTAGGTATACAGTGGTGTTGTCTTTTGCTGTGATGTTAAAGTGAGAGTTGTTTTGAGTATGTCTGGTGGGTTGGAAGATGAGTAGTTTAGTTTTGTTTGGGTTGAGTATTAATTGGGCATTGGATAACCAAGTTTCAACAGAGGAAAAGTCTTCCTGTGTGACTTTTTGCAGTTTGGGTAGGGACTGGGCTGAGCAGATGATGGTTGAGTCATCTGTGTATTGTATGAGTGTGCAATGTTTGGTGGCAGAAGCTAGATTATTGGTGAAAACAGAGAAGAGTAGGGGTCCAAGGATGGATCCTTGGGGAACCCCTATGGAGACAGGTAGTTGGGGAAATATGTTATTCTGTCATACAATGGATTGTTGGCAGTCAGACAGGTACCTCTGAAACCAGTTGGTGACTGATTGAGAGAAGGATAGGTTATTGAGAACAGAGATGAGTTGTTTGTGTGGGACCATGTCATATGCTTTAGATAGGTCTAGGAAAGTAGCAGAGGAGAGATAGCCATTGTTTTTATGCTGAAGGATAGTGTTAGTAAAGGAGAGTAAAGCAGTGGTGGTGCTATGGTTTGTATATATATATATATATATATATATATATATATATATATATATATATATATATATATATATATAAACAAATACTTTATAAACAGCTATACTTTTTATAAGGACTTGCATATAATGACCTTGACATTGCCATTCCTTTATGACTTTTTAGTATCTGTTACAGCTAGTTTCTACATTCAGGATCAATTACTTATTTAGAAATAAAAAAAAAAAAAAAATCATTACATTTCCCTGCCCTAGTCCAGATCTGTCATTGCTTCATAGGTTCTTAAATGTGTACTGGGCTAATGACCACTAGGGCCTTTATAAGCCTCACTGTGTAATCCAAATGTGACTCGCAAGTTTTATGTTTTTAGACATTTATATAGGGGGTGATTTTTGGTTTTGGCATGAATTACTGACTGTCACTGTCCATCAGGGATGTAGGCACCAGACACGTCAAGGGACATTCAGGCAAGAAATTAATACTGCTATGGCACTAGTGAGTATTATTTTAATTAAGCAGAATAGCCATCATTTTTAAATTAATATTTAGTTGTGATGGTGGACTAAAAATCCCGAACACCACTTTAC
>NC_056734.1:705577139-705709639 GCF_019279795.1 Protopterus annectens
TGCAGAGGATATAAGTTTTTTGTTGCGGTTGCTATTTACTGAGTCGACAAAGGAGAGGAGGGCGGTGGTAGTACTATGGTGGGGGCGAAAACCATGCTGGGTACTAGACAGTAGATTATTGATGGTAAGGTAGTGTAGGAGTTGTTTGTGAATACACCGTTCCAGAATTTTAGCTATTGGAGATAGTATAGCAATCGGCCTGTAATTAGAAGTTTCAGTGGAAGGGCCTCCTTTATGTAATGGAATGATGTACGAAATTTTCCAAATAGAGGGGATGGTGGCCTCTGTTATGGATCTGTTGATCAAGATTGATATGGGATAGGCAATGACATCAGAGGCTAGTTGGAGGAATTCTGCTGGGAGATGATCGGCCGCAAGGGTGGACGGTTTTAGTTTTTTTATTAGGGTACGAATATAGGAGGTGGATACTGTTTGAAGGTTAAAGGAACAAGGGGGTGAGTCATGAGGAATAGTTAAGGATGGAGAGGAAGTGGGTAGATGGTTGGCTAGGGACTGGATGGTCTCTGTAAAAAAAATGTTAAAGGCATTGGCTATTTCTTCAGGTTTTTTATTTGTGAGTTTCTCAGGTATTGGGGTAGAAGATTTACCAGGATGAAGAAGGTTGTTAAATCCAGCCCAAAACTTATATATATAAAATGTGATTGCTAGGAATGCTGGAAATGTACAGTTGGCACTTTGTGAATGCATTGCATTTGTAGATACTTTCTAATGTAAAATTGTCCTTGATTAATGGAACAGGCAAATAATATTTTTTCCTAGTACTGTTTGAAGGATGGTTAGAACCACATTAATTCCAGCTCCCATTTATAAATACAATTAAAGGAAATACATTTTCCAGATGTGTAAAGTACTGCTATATTATGTGTACATATATTAACATTAAATTACTGTTTTTATGAGGTTAAAAAAACCCAAAAAACTAAGTGCATCTCTATCAGTCTGCAGTTCTTTAGCAGATTGTCAATCTGTTAATAGCAATTCTGCTGCCATAGTAAAATGTATTTATTTTTAAAGCCATGTCGTAGTGCAGTGTTTCTAACAATTGCCATCTATACTAATAGCAGCGGTTACATATAAGCTCTGTTGGCTTAAATTCTATGTTGTAATACTTTCATGGTAAACTATTTGGCAAGCAAAAATATATGTTTTTTTTTTTTTTTTTTTTTATTGCATCAACAATTTATAACATGAGAGTTTGTTTTAGTGAGTGTTAATGATGACTGACCAGGTTTGGTCCTAAGGGCGAAGCCCAAAGAACGAAGCACTCATTCCAGGCATAACTAAATCACTTTGTGACACAGTATCCAACAATATATGATTTCTAAAATATAATTTTGTTTTAAATTGCTTTAAATAGAAAAAGTTGGATTTTTTTATTGGCATACATACACGCTGTTGTGTTTTATCCATTTCTGTGCAATAACTGGTTTCTGGTCAGAGTGGCAACTGCTGTTCTTTACCTCTCACTTAGCTGTCACTCACAAAACACAATTTCTGTGCAAGTATGTGTTAAACTTCTTGTCAGCTGATATGAAGAGAATGTTTATACTGGTGTGTATTACATAATTCTGAAGAATGGAACTTAAATGAATATATACTTTTTGCTTTCACCAGAGCCCCATCTTTCCTACTTCCTCTTGCAAGGCCTGTCCCACTATTCAGGTATGTATTTTTGTCTGATTAATAGCTGTTCATTGTATTTTGAGTTATGGTTAGTTGACACTTGTATAGCATGGTTCTCTCTGTTTATTTATTTTGAAAGAATAAGAAATTATTAGTTACATTCTGTCATTAATTGAATTTTTCATACTTTGTAATGATTTTTCATCCTTCCAGACTACTTTTGTTGACAAAATAGATGGTTGACAGATGTGCGGGTTTGTACAATTCTCGGGTTTTGTGACTATTCCCCTTCCTTAATTTGGTGCAATCCTGGAGTTAGTGTATATAATTACCAAGAGGTGTTGAGGTGCAGTCCCCTCATGGCATGCAGGGAGGCTTCCCCCTCACAAAACTTGTGTTTTTCTTTTTTAATTCTTTTACTTTTTTGTGTCAGGTTTTGCATGCACCAAGGTTATTTCTCAGTGCATGTGTCATAGAGAGTCAACATGGTATCTGGGATGTTGACAAATGTGAATATCAGCAAAAGCTGATATAACCATATATACATACTGTGACAAAGGGAGATAATGCCAGCACAGTTATCTGGAATTTTGTAAATAATTATATATCATTTGTGAATATCAACATGATCTATATAAGATGCTTGTGTTACAAATATATTAGAACTGTATGTCATGTATATCAAACTAGTCTGTACAGACGTGTTTTAAAAAAGGTATTTTGTAAAGTACTCAGCTTAAAGATGTATCTACAGTGTGCGTCACAGGGAATAGAACAGAAATGTACATGCAGTATTGTAATTTTAAATGTATATATTTTAACAGTGGAAACTGGAATACAGGAGGTTAACTTCAGAAAAATAGCTGAAATTAAATTAATTTATGGCAGCTAGAGACAGAATGTCTATACTAAGGAGTTTTCTGCATTGTCTTTAAAGTGAAATAATTACTAGTTTTGAATGTGAAGGAATGCAGTTGTTTTAATACTTCCAGCATCTGCCAAAGATCTGAGGTGTATGTATTTTCACAGGTAGATGCTAAATACTGCTAACCTCCAGCAGTGGGCCTTTCACCTGGGATAGAGTCAGATGACAAGAAAGCTGGGGGTTTCACCTGGGATAGTCAGATGACAGGAAAGCTGTTTTTACTTTGTGCTGAACTACTCACTTTGTACTGATTGTTTCTGCAGTTCCGCTCTAGGTCCAACCCGCTCCATTCACCCTCACTCCTCTCAGGCTCTCTCCGCTTCCCTACCCTAACCCCCCCCACTTTCATTTGATTTATACTTCCTTTCCTTTAACCACTCCCCTCACCACCTCTCAACTTCCTCCAATACTCACTAATCACCTAACACTTCCCACTTACTACAGTCAACTCACACTACTATAGACTACTACCCCCTCCACCCTCCTCTAGTACTAGTTATTCATACTTTAAAACCTCTCACACATCTCCAAGCCTGCCACATTGTGTCTGTTCCTAAATCAAACTTTACAAACAGCCTCCTACTTATTATCTTTACCACACCCATTCTCCTGCTCACCTCTGCTGCCACCTCTTATCTATGCACTCTCCCACCTTGTAACTCTTATTCTACTATTACCTCTTCCCTAGCCACTCTGTCTCCCACTCAGTCTTTTTTTTTTCAGTCTAACTTTACCTTATATGCCATCAAACTTTTCCCTCTCTCTACACTCCCAGTCAAAACTAAAACAAAAGTCCACCTCCAGTTTAACAACTTTACTTCCCTTAGGCTACTCATTTTAAATTTGTTGCTGTCAGGTGACATACATCCAAACCCTGGGCCTAACCATAGCTCCTCTCTACCAGCTCACCCCTCACACCTCCAAAACTCTACCCCTAATATTTCTACCCAGTTACCCACATCCACTCCCACCAAAAATCTTTCATTACTATATATGAATATTCAGATTATCATGAAGAACGTCTGTCTCTTCCATGCCTGGCTGTCCATACATACCACTGATATTTTATGCCTCTCAGAAACCTGGCTCAAGCCTCATATATCCATTACTGAAATACTTCCACTAGGCTATAACATCCGCAGGCATGATTGCCTTAAAAAGAAAGGTGGAGGTGTTGCTTTTTTCTACTCTAACCAACTCACTGTTCACCCTCTCTCAGTTACCACTTCAGATTTTCACCTAGCCAAAATTCTCATAGCTGGCTGTCAAATAAACACTCATAAGAAGCTAGCTATTGTCTCTATCTACATCCCCCCAGGTAATGACATCCCTATCCTGGAATAATTTCTCTCTTGGAGCTCTCAAAACATCTCTCATGAAACCATTGTCATGGGTGATGTAAACATTGGTTGGAATGCCCTTGATACTGACTCCCCAAACTCCTCTATTAACCTCTTTGGCTTCTCCCAGCTAATCACTAACCCAGCTCATTTTAACAAACACACCAACTTAGGTTCTACCCTTGAATGGCTCCTCATCTGCAACCCTAATCATTATCATAACCCTTCTACCCTGCCCGACACACTTAGCGATCACCTTCCCACCTTCATTAATAGACATTCTCCCCAGCTACCTACACCCAAACTTTACAAAGACTGTTGAAAGCTCTCCAGTTTTAACCCTGATACCTTCAACCATCTGCTCTCTTCAGTCAACTGGTCCTTCTTCCTCAATCTTCCCCTTAAGGAAGAAGTCCTATATTTTAATAACATCTTTCTAGAAACACTCAACTCCTTGGCCCCCATTAGGAAACTAAGGATCAAAACTCATTTTGCCTTCTGGCTAACACAAGCCACCAGAACACTTATGAATAAGAGAGATAGTGCATGGAATAATTTAAAGAAATTCAAATCCTCCACTGATCTTCAAACCCACAGATAGCTCTGTAACTTAACCAAAAAAGGTTACCCTTGATAAACAAAACTTTTTCCATAAACCACTTAAGAACACATACTGTAACCCCAAAAATTCTGGCAGTCTGTAAACAAGCTATTACATCCTGGATGTCCATCTTCTCCCAACCCCAGCCCAAATAGCTCTCCCACAGACACTGCTACTTTCCTTAATTCCTTCTTCATTGACTCTATCTGCACACTGACCAAAAATAACAATATCTGTGACCCTGCACCCCCTATTTCCACCCATTCTACCATCTTTTCTCTCAAACCTGTCTCTACAACCTATATCAAGTCACTTCTCTCTAAACTTAAAACTTGTTCTCCATCAATTGATAACTTACCTCCACAATTCCAAAAAATAGATGCTGATTCTATCGCATTAACCAATTTCCATATTAATCAATAGATCCATTCAGGAAACCACTGTCATACCTCTTCACAAAGGTGGCAATGCAACTGATTCCTCTAATTTTAGACCAATTGCCATCCTATCTCCCCTGTCAAAAATGCTGGAAAAATGCATTCACAAACAGCTCCTTGATAACCTCCTTCAAGAAAAGCTTCTCACCCCCTCGCAGCATGGTTATCGCCCAAGCACAGCACTGCTACTGCTCTTATATCCTTCATAATTACCATTGCTAAATCCTGTGACAATAATAAGTTAGTCTCCTATTTGTTTCTTGATCTATCTAAAGCTTTTGACACTGTTTCTCACAGAATACTTCTAGCCAAACTAGCTTCACTAAACCTTTCTAACTTTTCACTCTCTTGGTTCTCCAACTAATTGTCAAACAGATTCCAGGCAGTTAAATGGCAGTCTAGCTACTCTCCCTTCTTATCTCTTTAAACTGGGGACCCTCAAGACTTCATTCTTGGACCCCTACTTTTCAATATCTTTATTGATGACCTTCACTCTTCTTGCCCACTCTCTATTATAATTCAATATACTGATGATCCCACAATTATCTCTTCCTGTGACATTACTCACCTTCATACCCTCACCCAAAACTCCTGTCACTCTGTCGAAAGATGGCTTACTTCTAACCAACTGTTAGTGAACCCTCAGAAAACTAAACTTCTCCTATTCCTACCTATAACTCTCCAACACCATAATACTATCTTTCCTGTCTCTTCCCTGGATAACACACCCATCTCTTGGAATTACTATCAATAACCACCTAAAGTTTGGTCACCATGCTCAGCAATGCATTAAAAGACTCATCAAAAACTCGGGCTCCTGTATAGACATAATAAATCCTCACTCATTCATCCAGATTGTCCCTTGCTCAAGCCTTCCTGCTCCCCACACTACTATATGCAGCCCCTATACTCACAAAACTCCAATCTAATCTTCTGACTAAATTAGAACTTACCTATAACAAAACTGCAAGATTTGCATCTAACCTACCCTATCACACTCATCACTGTGTAGCCCTCAAAAACCTGCAGTGGCTGGAATTTCAGCACCAAATTCTATTACCCCAGCTCCTCACAGCTCATTCAGTTGTATACGATCCATCATTTTGCCCCTCTCTCTCTACTGTCATCTGGCCATATACTCCCAACCATGCTCTCCTTAGCTCTCAAAAGAACATACTGCAAGTTTATATGCCCAACAAAAAGTATTTATATCACGCTATAGAAAGATGAAAATAGCGAACGCTATTTCATCGAACCTAAAATATCTAAACCACATAATATCGAACATTCAGAACAGCAAATTTTTTCCCAAGGAAAAAATTTGCTATTCCAAAACACATACACACAACACAAGCACAACTAAAAAACATCAGTCCACACACATACACTTATAATCCTACAACTAACCCTACACTAAACTGTACATACACTGTCTATCCACTTACCTTAACCCAAACCCTAACCCTAAGGTCCGTCACTATCGCACACTCACCTAACCCGTGCCCTAACCCTAACTTACTTAACCCGCCCCTAACCCATGCTGAATCCTAACTCACCTAACCTGCGCCCTAATCCTAATGACCACATAATCGCACACTTACCTGAACCCGACCTGTACATTTCCACCACAGCGCTGAAAATAGCAAAGCCACAGAACCAGCCAACTGAATTCTTTCCCTAGGAAAGAATTTGGTGTTCTGCAGCTTCGCTATTTTTAGCGTTCACTCAAAACGTGTCGATATTAGAACATTTGAAGTTTTAAAACTTCGATGTTCTGATATAGTCCCAACAAAAATACTGGCAAACTACTCTACAGCTACTCCATCACAAATGCCTGGAACAAACTACCACTACATGTCAGATCTATCACCAGCTCTAGCTCCTTTAAAACAGCACTAAAAGATATCTACCGAAAGTCATGTTCATGCCTTTGCAATGACCCAACATAACTTATCTTCCTGCCTACTATTATTTCTGCCTGCTTCTACCCCCTCTCTAAGCTGCATCTTCTATAAATTGAATAAACTCTATTAATTGGACTGTTGTCCCCTCAGCTTCTATTACTGTAGTCTTTCACTTATTTCCTACCTACATTGCTTTTTCACCTTCTTATTACCTCGGATTTCCTCCTGTTGTTAGTCTACACTCAACCTATCACTGTAGCTGTCTTCCAATCTTGGCTTATAACTGTCTGCACGCTAATATTCTTCTTGCATTTATACACATCCTGATTATACAGTTTTCTGTCTGACTTACTTTCAGCAAATTTTTACTTTGCACTTTTAGTTTTTCATATTATTCTTGCCTCACCTAACAAAAAACAATGATGACCTTGATACATACAGTTAGTCATTTTATGTTAGTTCCTTTTAAAAATTGTTTCTCTTGTAAGCATTGATAATGTATTCACTGCTTTTTAATGTTGGCTCTTTTCTCCTCGGGTCTCCGCTGAAAAGGGTCTCTACCCAGTCAGACTAACCCGGTTAACAAATGTCTAATACATAAATAAATAAAATTTCATTCTGCAAGATATCCCAGCAGTAATATTTGAGATATTAATTTGAGAGGTCTGTTAGAGAGACGCAGCATTCTGTATTCTGTCTTGGACCTGACAACAACTAGAAGATCCATTCACTACATCTTCTTTGCTCTGTAAGTAAGTTAAGTAGGGTATAGTAATTCTCTAAGATTCAGTCAGGAATATAGTGAAGCATAGTTTAGACATTTTTCTTTATTTATTTTAGACTGTCCTGCAATGTTGTTTTAAATATTTCCTGTGGTTTTGAACTCTGATGTCACTGTGAATATATACTGAGTATTTTCTTGTTATTTTTATTATTTATTATTAAATATATTTAAACCTTTCATTGTGGCTAATCTTTGTGAGACATAATTAAGTTTTTAGAGTACTTGCATATTTATTTGGTGACACTGTGGGCCACTCCTTATAGCCTTGCTCTTGGTCAGACTACCATTTGTATTAATATTACTATTACACTGTAAGACTGGGCACCCTTTGTTAAGGGCCTTAAAGTAGCTGATAAGAGATAACTACCTTATAGTCTGGGCAAAAGGGGGCATAGCTAGTAAGCCTGTGCCAGCCTTTCTCGAGTATGTGTGTATGTGTAAATAAAACCTCAAAGAGTGTGTGTGTGTCAGCTACTTGGGCAAGGACATGAAACACTGATTGGAAAGAGAGGGTGCTCCAGGTCTTGGCTTGGCCACTCAGCTGAGATCTCAACTCTATAGCTGTGTTGGGGGGAGTCTTATTAGCGATCTGGAGAAAGAGGGAGAAACCAGCCCTGGACTGACTGTGGTCTCTGTGTGCTCTTAAGGGAAATTGCACTTGATGCAGAAAGCTGCATCTGGAAATATAGTGTATGTACCTGTCATCCTCCAAGTCTACTTCCCCCACTGTTGCCAGTGGTGAGGATTGAGGGTCCTTGATTACTGGTCCAGTGGTGGGTCATCACATTTATTGATGAGCAGTGGTGGGATATCCACATTTTGGGATTCAGTGGTGTGGATTTTGAACTCCTGTAGCCTGTAAACAGTGGTCACTAAAGAAGGTGTTAGCAGCCACACAGTGAACATTCAGAGTTTCATATCACAATAGTTTTATTTATTTTTTTCTTAGCTTAGTTAGTCAGAGACAGCAGGCAAGGATATCAGCAGAGGATTATGGCAAGCTGACAAGGAGCTATTTGGCTGACAAGTGCCAAGCCAAATGAGTGGGGCATGCCAACCTGACTAAAGCAGAAATTATTGCAGCCTTAGTCACAGCTGCATCACATACCACCAACCAGGGGGACAACCTGTATGACCTTGGGGATGTACACCTCTCAGAAAATGGACAGTTCAACTTTTCCTTGGAGGACTTAAAAATCCATCTGAAGTTAAAGAGACCTAACTGAACTGGAGGCCAAATGTTTGGAAATAAAATCAGCAGAGAGACTGCAATGTTTGGCAGTTGAAGCAGAATCAGCAGAGAGACTGAAACATCTGGAAGCCAAAGAAAATGAGAAGCAGGGGCAAAATCAAAAGGAGATGCTGACTCTTCACCAGGATCATGGAAGTAATGGGGAAGGGAGTAACTGAAGCCCAAAAGCAATAATGGTCAATACCACTTCGACAATTTACAGAGGATGACAATTTTGATAGTTTTATTCATATGCTTGAAAGGGTTTGTAAATAACATAATGTTGACCAAGAGCTCTGGGTATGGTTCCTGACCTCCTTATTCCATGGTAAAGCTGTAACTGCTGTTTCTAAATTGTCTGACACCGATTGCTTAAATTATAGTACAGTTAAAATTGTTTATTAGAGTATTTTAAGTTAACACCTGAAGCTTATAGAAAAAAGTTTTGTGAACATAGACACAAGGCAGATGAAAGTGTGTGTGACTATATTGTGAGTTAAGGACTTATTTTCATAGGTGGGTGAGTGGGTGTCAGGTCAGTACTTTTGAAGGGCTGCCAGACCTTTTGTTGAGGGAACAAGCCCTTAGCTCTTTGCCTAAGGACATAAGGATCTGGTTAGCAGACAGAGAATGTAATACCGCAGATGATTTGGAGAAAAAGGGAGGCCTATACCTAGCAAGCAGGGCATCACTGCACCAGAAAGGGATACCCAGTGCTGCACATGGGTTTAAGGGAACCCATGGTGAGCAGCCTAAACCACCCCAACAGAGTCCACCAGTAGCAGGGGAAGCCAGTAGTTCATGCACACAGCCAAGATCAAAGGTTAAATGTTTTAAATGTAACTAGTGGGGCTATGTAGCATATAGATGTCCATGGAGGCAAGGTGGGAAACAAAGATTGGGAGAGTGAGTAAGTGTAAATGAATGAATGCCAGCAGTATGTTCTCTGGAGACAGCAAGGGTACCAAACTACCACAAGAGGTTATATCCTATCTTAGTAGATGGGAAACAGGCCACTGCTAAAAGAGAGACAGACTCTGACCTATCCATTGTGAAGGCTGCAATGGTTAAAGAGGAGCACTACTTGCTTGAGCAGTCTACTACAGTCAAAGTTTTTTGGAGGGACATCATTCCAAATACCTTTGGCTAGGGTTCATCTTGACTGAGAGGGTGGAAAAGGAAGCAAGCAAGTAGATGTGTTTGAGGATATCCCTGCAGATGTCTTGAAAGGGAATGATTTTGATAATGCAGTACCTTGTGTGCATGTAGTTACACGCAGTCAGGCTTGTAGACGAGCATATGGGTCTGGGAGCCTAGGAGGACCCAGACAGATAGCACAGTTGAAGCCAGGACTGGTGAGGTGACTACTTCAGGAAGGGAGCTACCCTGTAACAGTGAGACTGAAGGTGAGCCACAGCTGCTGGTGGGTACTGATTATCCCTTGGACAGAGTTATTGCAAGGGCAGAGGTGAGTAGTAGTACCCAGACTGACAGTGAGGCACTGCTGTCACAGGATACCAGACTTCCTTTGAAAGGGGAGCTGAGAAGGGTTACAAAGAGAGAGTTGAGACAAGCTCAGCTCTCAGACCCTACATTACAAGGCTTGATGGAGGCAGCCAGGGATGTGCCTGATTTTCAAGGAAAAGGGGAATCTGTATACTGGTAGAAAGGCTTACTGTATAGATAGTGGACCCCTGAAGGAAGGCTAGAGGGTGAGAGAATACAACAGTTGGTAGTGCCCAGAGCCTACTATCTGGCACTTCTAGCCATAGCCAATGACATTCTCTTTACAGGTCATATGGGCATAAAGCGTGCCAAGAGATGTATTATGCAGAAGTTTTATTGGCCTGGGATTTCCAGGGATGTAACACAGTACTGCAAGACCTGTGAGCAGTACCAAAAGGTACACAAGGCAGGAGGCAAGGTCAAAGCTCCGTTGATTCCTTTGCCTGTGATTGAGAAGCCATTTCAGAGGGTAGGTATTGATATTGTGGGGCCTCTGAGTACCCCAAGTTCCACAGGAAAGAAGTATCTCCTAGTGGTAGTAGATTATGTAGGTCTGTATTAAATTATTGAAGAGGCATTACAGCGAATGGCTCTTTATTGACACTAAAAGAGTGAAGCGCAAATTACATGAATGGCTGAATCAGAGATTTTTTTTCTCAGGATAAAAATCACTGATCCGGCCAGAAATGAAATACCACTAAAAATAACTCAAAGTTGGGGGCTTTGCCCCCCACATCCCTCTAACTAAATATACCAACTCCGAGATTGTGCTACAGTGGGGAAAGGGGCAAATTTACATTGATGGCCAAGCGATTTTTTCCCTGAGGAAAAAAATTGCTGATTCGGCCATTCTCGTAATTCACTGCTCACTCTTTTAGGGTCAGTGAAGAGGTATTCGCTGTAATGCCTCTTTGATAATATGATATAGACCCAATTATGCTACCAGATCAACTGAGGCAGTGGCTCTGTCCTCCATTGATGCAGAAAAGGTGGCAAATGCTTTGTTAGAGATTTTCAGCAGGGTAGGTTTCTCAAAAGAAATACTGACTGACAGAGGTGCCAATTTCACGTCAGATCTGCTGGCTTGTCTATGGGAACACTGTGGGGTGAAGCACCTAAAGACCACCTGCTACCATCCCCAGACTAATGGTCTGGTGGAGAGGTTAAGCTCTACACTAAAGACCATGCTACGGGCATTTGCAGACCAGTTTAAGAGGGAATGGGTTAAATATTTGCCCCATCTGTTTGCTTACAGAGAGGTGCCCCAGGAATCCACAGGTTTTTCACCCATTGAGTTGCTGTATAGGCATATGGTGAGGGGACCTCTAGATTTGATTCATGATGAGTGGGAGGGAGTGTGTGAATCCCACAAGGAGTCTGTTGTGGGACATGTCCTAAACCTCAGGAAAAGGCGCAAGGAACTCATGGGCTTGGCCCAGGAGAACCTGGCAGAAGCCCACATTAGAAAATGGTCTGGTATGACAGAAATGCTTGAGCTAGAGAGTATGCTGTGGGGCAGAAGGTTATGGTTCTCATTCCTGTCAGGCGCACAAGCTACAAGCAGCTTGGCAGGGACCCTTCAAAGTGGTAAAGAAGGTCAGTGATGTTAACTACATGGTAGCACTGCTAGGCAGGAGACAGGGGCACAGATTGTACCATGTTAACACCATGTAACCTTATCATGAAAGAGAGGCCCTTGTGCTAAGTATTTGCAGTAGAAGGCAGGAGGAGTCTGAGGGGGATCTGGTGACTGATCTCATCAGTGAGGCTTGGACTGATACCGCAGTGGAAGGCATAGCAATGTCCCAGTAGCTATCCCATACCCTACGGTGGTACAGGAGTCTGGGGGCATGTTCACTGGGAAACCAGGGTGCACCACCATGTGGATACAGGACCCCAAACACCTATTAAGCAGGTCCCTTATAGGGTACCTAAGAGAGTCAAATTGGACTGTGAGGGAGGAGAAGCAGAAAATGTTAGAACTAGGGGTAATCCAGGAGTCCATCAGTCCCTGGGCCTCCCCAGTAATGCTGGTACCAATGAATAGTGGCAGCACCAGGTTCACTGTGGACTACCAAGAAATTAAATAGTCACACAGTTTCAGATGCTTACCCTATGCCTAGGACAGATGAAGCTCTAGAGCAGCTGGCTGGGGCTTATTATCTTACCACTACTGATCTTACCAAGGGCTACTGGCAGGTGCCCTTGACTCTGAATGCTAGAGAGAGGTCAGCCTTTGTGATATCTTTCAGCTTGTATGAGTTCATGAAGATGCTCTTTGGATGTAAAATGCCCCAGCAACTTTCCAGAGCCTGGTAGATCATATCCTAGAAGGAGGAGGAGATTTTGTCCTTGCTTACTTGGATGTTATCGCCATCTACAGCCATTCCTGGCAAGAGCACCTTCAGCATGTCAGGAGTTGCTGAGCAGACTACAGAGGGCAGGGTTGACCAGTAAGCCCAGTAAGTGTCAGGTGGGTATGGCAGAGGTCTCCTTCATGGGATATAGAGTGGGGACTGGTAAAATCAGACTAGAACCTGCCAAGGTGGAAGCCATTCAGGCATGGCCTACCCCTGTTACCAAAAAGCAGGTGAGGGCATTCTTAGGGACAGCAGGGTACTACAGAAAGTTTGTCCCCAGTTATAGTACCATAGCTGCTTGTCTCACAGACTTGACAAGGAAAAATAGGCCAGATATAAGGTAGTATGGAACCCAGCATGTGAGCAGACATTCCAGAAGCTTAAAGGAACTTTGAGAGGGCCCCCTGTGTTAGCCAATGCAGACTACAGCAAATAAATTGTTATGCAGGTGGATGTTTCAAACAATGGGGTGGGGGCTGTACTCAGCCAGGTTTTCTCAGAGGGGGAAAAGCACTCATTGATATATCTCAGCCGTAGGCTCCAACCTAGGGAGGGATGCTATGCAGCTGTAGAAAAGGAATGTGTATCCATAGTGTGGGCACTGTGGAAACTTCAGCCTTATCTGTATAAAAGGAAATTCACCGTAGTTACAGACCACAGTCCCTTAACATGGCTATATCAAGCCAGCCAGCAAAATGCTAAGCTACTAAGGCAGAGCCTAGGGTTGCAGGCGTACGATATGACAGTGCAGACCTGCAGTGGGGTTAGCAATGCCAATGCAGATGGGCTGTCAATACAGGGAATGGGGTAATATATTCCTAGATAGGCTCATCCCTCTCAAACAACGTTTCTCAATGGCCACTTGAAAAACTTGCTTGAGTCATCAAGGGGGGAAGAAGTGTGACAAAGGGAGATACTCCCAGCACAGCTATGTGGAACTAAATAATTATATGTCATTTTTGAATATCAACATGATCTATATAAGATGCTTGTGTTACAAATGTATTAGAACTGTATGTCACATGTTTGTATATGTCAAACTGTTCTTTACAGACTTGTGTGTTAAAAAATATATTTTGTAAAGTACTGAGCTTAAAAATGTATCCACAGTGTGCCTTACTGCAATAGAACAGAAATGTATGAGCACTATTGTAACTGTTTAAATGTATATATTTTAATAGTGGAAACTGGAATACAGGAGGTTCACGTCAGAAAAATAGCTGAAATTAAATTACTTTATGGCAGCTAGAGACAGAATGTCTATACTAGGGAGCTTTCTGTATTGTCTTTAAAGTGAAATACTTACTAGTTTTGAATGTGAAGGAATGCAATTGTTTTATGACTTCCAGCATCTGCCAAAGATCTGAGGGGTATGTATTTTCACAGGTGGATGCTAAATACTGCTAAATTCCTGCAGTGGGGGTATCAGCTGGGATACAGTCAGATGACAGGAAATGATGTCATTCTGCAAGCTATCCCAGCAGTAATATTTTAGATATTAATTTGAAAGGTTTCTTAGAGCATTCTGTATTCTGTCTTGGACCTGACAACAACTAGAAGATCTATTCACCACATCTGCCTTGCTCTGTAAGTAAGTTAAATAGGTACAGTAATTCTCTTAGATTTAGTTAGGAATGTAGTGAAGCATGGTTTAGATGTTTTTCTTTATTTGTTTGAGACTGTCCTGCAGTGTTGTTTTAAATATTTCCAGTGGTTTTGAACTCTGATGTCACTGTGAATATATACTGAGTATTTTCTTGTTCGTTTATTTATTCTTAAATATATTTAAACCTTTCATTGTGGCTGATCTTTGTGAAACATATTTAAGTTTTGAGAGTGCATATTTATTTGATGACACTGTGGGCCACTCCTAATAGCTTTGCTCTTGGTCAAATTACCATTTGTATTAATGTTAATATTACAGAGTAAGATTGGGCACCCTTTGTTAAGGGTCTTAAAGCAGCTGATAAGAGTTGGCTGGTGGCAGTGATAACTACCTTATAGTGTGGGGAAAAAAGGAGGCATAGCTAGTAAACCTGTGCCAGCCTTTCCCAGGTGTGTCTGTGTATGTAAATCAAACCTCATAGTGTGTGTGCGTCAGCTACTTGGGCAAGGACATGAAGCACTGGTTGGACAGAGAAGGTGCTGGAGGTCTTGGCTTGGCCAAATAGCTGAGATCTCAGCTGTATAGCCGTGCCACTGGGAGTCTTATTGGGGATCTGAAGAAAGAGGGAGAAAGCAGCCCTGGACTGACTGTGGTCTCTGTGTGCTCTTAATGGAAATTGCACTTGATACAGAAAGCTGCATCTGGAAATACTGTGTGTACCTGTCATCCTCTCAGTTTACATCCCCCACTGTTGCCAGTGGTGAGGATTGAGGCTCCTTAATTACTGGTCCGGTGGTGGGTCATCACACATACACATACACGTGTGTGTGTGTGTGTGTGTGTGTGTGTGTGTGTGTGTGTGTGTGTGTGTGTGTGTGTGTGTGTGTGTGTGTGTGTGTGTGTGTGTGTGTGTGTGTGTGTGTGTGTGTTTGTGTGTATATGTATGTGTGTGTGTGTGTGTATGTATATATTATAGATAGAGAGAAAGAGAGCTTGCTCATTCATTGCACTAACTGAACTTCCTAATGGCATATTCCAGCAGGGAAGTTACAGAGACATAATATTTCTTAGGGAAGCTCTAATCCAATATTGTTTGAAGGGATTGTATTTCTTACCTATATAGCATGATCTTGTTTAGTGTTACTGAAAGAATTTTCCCTCTGAGTCTCTGCAAGAAACAGGCCATACCTCATCAAACTAACCCAGTACTCAACTTTAATAAATAGGTCATGGAGCAATACTGCCATGCTCCACTATGACTGCACTAGAACCAGACGGGAACAATAACCAGACAGTGAGTGGAGGGGAAGTTGTTGGAAAAAGGTAACTGTGACTTCCGAAAGTATAATGAGGAGACATCTTTAGAAGCATAAAAGAAGCCACACTTGGGAAAGGAGAATACAGAGTACCAGGAAATGGTAGAAGTATTCAAAGTATAGCCACATAACAAATGTGGCATGATTTTGCAATACCTACCCCCCACCTAAGATGTTTTGAGAAAAGTATAATTTCCATGACTTTTAGACTGAAGTGCTTATGTTTTGAGGCTCATGTCATCGATCAAACACACTGGCAAACTGTATTTTCTGTTATCTGAATTTGAAATGGGGAGCTGGCACCATTCTTATCTCCTAAAGGGGAAGAGGTTAAGTGGAAGGCACCAATCCTGCCTTCTTACAAATGCAATTATTATAAAATATAGTCTGCATAGGTGAAGTAACATGAAGTAACATTATCTATTACAGAGGACAGGTACAGAAAAATACTACAAATGCTATAGGCATTGTCATAGCAAGACACGATGAATGTGGCACCTGTGCTAGGTGCCACCTTGTAGGGGATGCCAAAGGAATGTTACAACAAAGTTTGACATCTTACTACCTGTCATTAAGTAATCATATAAAAGACTTATAAACTGTCTAAATGTTTATTGGTCCTGTTTTTTTTAAGTTGGTAACTATCTTTAAAAAATCAGAACTGATAGACTGTTAGACAGTTTATGAGCTTCTTAT
Source organism: Protopterus annectens (assembly GCF_019279795.1). Taxonomy (NCBI): domain Eukaryota; kingdom Metazoa; phylum Chordata; order Ceratodontiformes; family Protopteridae; genus Protopterus; species Protopterus annectens. The sequence continues at coordinate 705,593,490 of NC_056734.1, forward strand.
TACGTGGTCACACTTATGACCTATTAATGATAGCTTGTAAATTGCCAAAATGTTAAACTGTCATTAAGTGACAGAGGTTTACAATCATTTATAGACAGCAGGAAAATGGGAGGTACCAAAATGGCATGCTGATCAGCATACCAGATTACCTTTCTATACCTCTGGCCTGAGGAGGACCACTAAACCTTTGGCTTGGGGTTCTATTTCACAAAAGGCGAGATCTGTTTTCAGTAAAACATTACATCAAAATATAGGCTGCTAGGCCATAAACTCTGCAGTTTCAGCTTTGTATTTTTCTCATACAGAAGAGTGATGTGTGCTATTTTTAAGTTTTGCAAGTATATACATTCAAGGCTAAGGAAGTACAAAGAGATTGAGCAAGGAATATATTATGACACCAGCTTATTTGTTTGATATGTAGGATGTATATCTTCTGGATTTATTGACTTTATAAAAAAATGGGCAGTTTCTTTAATGATGAAAGATATACCTTTGAAAAGATATCATAAACTGAGTGGGGAGCTAAGTCATATGTATTACTATGTATTAATACTTCCTTTGGTTAACAGGGTAAATCCTACTAACCCAAAGATTTATTTCAAGGTGTCTCAGGAATAAAAAAAATCCACAGTGCAGTCATAGGAATAGTTTAAAATATGTAATCAATCAAGTATCATGTCTTTGGGAGATAACAAAAGAACCCACAAAATACCCAAGGGAGGTTGGCATAATGGTTAAGGTGTTTACCTTACAGACACAAGATGCAGGGTTTGATTCTCACATGGGGTAATTGGCTAGGCTTAAAATGGCCCACAAGGATACTTAGCCTAGTACTAATCTATGAACCTATGAAAGCATACACAAAACATGCAAATCTCAACAAGACAGAAGAAAAGGAGAACAAGGTTAAGATCAAGATCCTGGACCATGTAATCTTATTGCAGACCTTCTATAGTTTTAGTGGTAGTCAGGGAATTTATTAGATTCGGCAACATACAGGAGGCTGAAAAGAAGAAATATGCAGGCAGTTGCTCTTCTATCATGAGTGGCTATACATGGCTTGTGACTGGTTTTAATGATATGGCAGATTTAATATAGAGATCAAACCAGAATCTGTCACCCAAGATAATAAATGGCCATTCATAATTTCAAAGGGAGCATCATCTGAGATCTAATGATTGCTTTATACACAGTTAGAGTGGATGCTGGATCACTTCCAAGGAGCATGCATTTCATTTGAAGAGATTTAGGCATAGGTTTAACCACACTAGCACCAAGCCAAAGCTTTGCTGATGCACTGAACGCACTGCAGTTGTACAAGAAAACAAAAGCAGAGTAGTGACAACCACATTCTTAGTTAACCTGCTGGCACTGTTTTCACATATTATTCACAAAGATACAAAATAAAGCCAGTCCTAACACTGAGCTCTATGGAATAATCACAAGAAAAGAAGAGATCCTTTTCCATTTCATAACCTAAGGTGCAGATAGTTACTGAAACAAGGAGTTGCATCAGAGAAAAAAAAAACATAACAGAAAGTCCATTTTTATTAGCAGCTGGTAATTTACAGTAGAACTGTTAAGATACAGAATATGGACAACTTTGAAAAGTTTAAGCTCAATGTGCTTTGCTTCCAATATGTCCAGGTGAGCAGTATCTTTTTCACTAGTCTAAGAGAAACGCATTGCTTTTTGCTGTAATGGTTGTCTTTCTCCCTGTATATGCTAATATCATATTTGTCTGCTTTACTCCCTTGTGCGTAATGTATGACTACCTTAAAGTTACTTGAAATTATTACTGCAGGTCCATTTCCAGATGTGTTTTAGCAGCTCACACACAGCATTTTTTTCTTTTGGGAATTGGTTTACCAGATTCTTTTTTCTGTCTTTCTTTCCTTTAATAGTGTGAAGTCCTGCCTTATCTCTTCTGCCCATATTGTAACACGTTAGTCCTGTTGGGGTCATTGAGACACCCATACAGAACCATATATATGTTTCTAGCCTCTCCTAATTGTCATAGGAAATAATAGTAAAAGGGTGATACTAGCACGTTGCCTTACATTTTCTTACTAGTAATTTTAGCTTGTCCTTTCTTTACACTAGACTCTTTTTGCTTAGCTATTTGCTTATTAGTCAACCATAATCAGGCTATCACGTGAGGACCTGCAATAGGCTGGAAAATGTGTAGTATCTTTTGTGTTGTGCGGTGACAACTGCCTTGCTGAAATGTAGGGATTACACAATATTTTCCTTCAGTAACCAACCACAGAAGTCAAAAACATTGCTTAACATGCTCCACCTACTCTGAATTCAAGTAGACTTTACTCCTGTTCATCATTTGTCTATAGGTAAGAGAGAGTTGCTTCTTTCACTAAGATATGATATCATTATGTTCCCTCACACAATGAGGACATAAGTGTAATATCTGGCTAAGCCTTTCATCCACTTTTGTGAATAAAAGATCAGGCTGTCCTAGTCAAGTCTACAAACAAATATTTATGCTCTCAGGATTTGTTATAAAGAATAATCAATTGTGTTTTGAAGTCTGCATTCATTTCTTCTAGAAATATGTGAAGAAACCTATCATTTCTGACTGCCTTCTTCACTGTGCTGCCCAGTATAGAAAATAAATGGTTAAGGAAGTGGCAACAACCTGAAAAATGTTTAGATGAACTGGTAAAAGGACAGTGAGATCCATTACATGAACAATTCTTCTGGGAAATGACATGCTAACCTCTTGAAATAAAACAGATTGAAGAATCACCACAATTTAGTCTGTTCACTCTGCCACAAAGTAATATAGATACAACAGATATAGCTTATGACATACTGGGGCAAACTGCAACTGCTGTTGATGTTAGGGTCAGTCTTTCTTTAACCTCTGAACAGAGTAAAGTTGTTCATAATTTGCTAAATACATTTAGTAGAAATTCTGCTGTACCATTCAGCTCAGTGAAGCAGGTCAAGTATATAGTAATAAGAGAAAATATTCATCTTTTCAGATAAGGTATGTAAAACAGCTGGTACAGTTTGGATGTTTTGTAGCTGATAAAATTCAAAATATGGAAGAGTTGAGTACTGGTGAGGAAATGGCTTGATCATTACCAGTACTGACTGCAAAATGAAATGGGAGAGGTATAAGAAACAGTGAGTTCAGAAAATGTTAATAAAATTCCAGAACTGACAGCTACCTGGTACTCAGGAGTGGTGATTGCTGAGCAAACATGGAAGTATAAATTATTTTGATACTTTCTGCATTGTCAGTGCATGCTATCATATTCTGAGACAACTGCATATTTTAATCTTTTATTGTTTACCAGCTGCCCATTACACATATCACTTGGGAGAGAACAAAGGAAGAGAAGACACATTTTTATTTAAAACATGAGTTGCTATATTGTTATCAAAAGCTGATATTTGTGTAATATTTTGTGTGTGGCATAGTGTCTCAGTGGTTAGCAGTGCTGTGTCATAATGCTTAGTTCTCCAGTTCATTTCTCAGCTGGGCTGCCTTCTTTGTGGAGTGACTATATCACTGCCAGATGTGCTGGTTGCTCTGGTTCCTCCCCACATCCAAAAGATGTGACACAGGTGACTTGGCAAGCATTTAAACTGAAAAATAAACAGAATGAAATAAGACCAACAGAACTTAAATTTTACTTATTTTATAAATTAATCTAACATGCTGCTGCTGGTGCCTTTGGCACACCACCTTCAAAAGGAATAGAAAATTGCATCTAAGGAACTACACAAATGTAAACCATGCAACACCAATTACCATCATAACACTTAGTTACTTAATACTCAAACAGCAATCTTTCATGACTTTCATATTTCTCAGTTATGTAAATAAACTACAATACAATTGACCAGTTAATATCCTTATTTAAATCATTAGGTGGGCGTTTAAAGTTTTATATTTTAAAAATCAGTGGATTCTAACTTCAGTTATGTAAAATCTAAACTGCCCTGTTTTGAATAGAACAAGGAGGTTAGAACCCAGACTAATCTGAATTAAAGCATATGTATGAACTTCCTTGCAATTCATGGCTATAAAGTTAGTTTCAATTCACCTTCTGATTTCACAGTTAACAACAGATGCACAAATGGAACTCCTCCCCCATTGGAAATTTCCATTAAAAAACTTTTGAGGTTGACTTGTAGATAAAAAATACTAGAAATGAGCAAATCACCCAACCAATGACATCAGATGGTTCACTTCACTTACAACTTAGGGTCACAGCAATGGGTGCACAGTATATACCCACATATGTTAATACCCTTATTGGGGTTGTGCAACAACATCTTCACTTCTTTAAAAAAAAATTCTAAGAGAAAGTGGTATTGTATTAATATCTTACAGACAATCTCATTTTCATTTATGATTGTGCATGTAGTGAGTTTTGTCACTTTTTGGAGGAGATGAACAACAATCTTGATACTTTGACTTTTAATGTAGAATGGCACTCACAAAATATTGATTGTTTAGAAGTTACTTTAAAAGGAGAAGTTGGAGCTAGTCCAGTCTGTAATTATTACAGGAAACCCACTTTTATTAATAGTTTACTTCATGTTGCAAGTGGTTACCCGACACATTTGATATTATTCTTCCCACTTGGAAAACTTTGTACCACCCATACCAGTTCCGACCTTGACAATGTTACATGTCTTGTCTTCCTTTAGCTGAGTTAAAACAAAGATTTTCGAAAAGGGGTTTACTCCAGTGAACAATCTGATGACAGGGCAGACTAGTCTGAAAATTTGCCTGTATATGGGAAGGAGGACAACTACAGGCAATAATTATTTATTAAGTTTATTAACCAGACCAGAAGACTGTGGGTTCTATTCCCATTCCAGGAGACTGGATTGCTGACGTATAACAATGTAATGTTCATATTTGAGTTGAGATCTGTAGTATATGCAGTTTCTTGTAAATGCAGCCCAAGGCAATTCTGTACTGGAAAGACAAGGCATACACTGAAAGTAAGTATTATAGACATCATAGTGAAATCAAGAGGGGGATTGAAACAAATTAGATAGCCCCACACTGCAAGGAAGTCCCTATATATGCATTATATAACATTAGGCTTAATGTACTATCCTCCACATTTTTTCAGTATGGGGCTAAAAAGTATTTGCATTGCAAAATACATAATCTACACCAGTTTTAAAATATAAAACTTCAACCCTGAATAGTTTAAATAAAGACATTAACTGGTCAGCTTTAATGTAACGTATAAAGTCAAGACTAGATGAAAGTTATAAGAATCTGTTCTTTAACTATTCATTCTGATGAAGTCTAAGGATGAAAACACAAGTTATTGTTTTGTGGCGTTAAATAAATATTTTTGGTTCACTGACCTGAAGAGGCGTTTTGTTTGCTGGTTCTGCAAGTGCTTTGGTTTGTAGTGATTTTGGTACTGTTTTCAAACACTTTTTCTTTCTCAGTTGTGTTCATTGTTCTTTAAGTATCAATTAGTAAATAATTGCTATAATTCTAATTGATGGAAGATGATTTAAACTTGTGTTATTTCTTGGTTGAAAATTTCTGCTCCTTTTGAAGGTGAAGTACCAAAGGTTTCAGAAGATTAATCGAAGAAACAGTTATTAAGTTCTATTATTTCTTGAAACTGTTCACAAGTGTGTGTGTGTGTGTGTGTGTGTGTGTGTGTGTGTGTGCGTGCGCGCGCGCACGAATGCGCACATGCGTGCATGTGTTTGTCCATGTCCATGTGGATTTGCATCTTGGATGGCTTCCCATTCACAATGAGTTTCTCAACATTGCATCCAAGGAGTGCAGAGACAGGATCCACCTCTCCCGTACCCTGAGTGAGACTAAGTGGGGGAAGTGGGGGAATCAGAAAATAATCCAATTTCAAGAGGGCTGTGTCCGTATTACTGACTGTTTTGGGTTATTGGTTAACCTTCTCATAACAGTAGCATCTACAAAGTGGTTTGACAAGCTATGTGAAAATGTTAGGGAATCATACTGGAGTCCTCCTAAGTTAGTTGAATGATACTTTGGTTGACATCTGTTTAATTAACAAAATTTGGTTGACAAGACAGATGGTCGACAGGTGTGTGAGGTTGACAATCCTTGGGTAGGGGACCATACCCTTTTTTTCCAGGGATTGTGTACTGTCAGAGTTAAAATATGTAACTAGCAGAGAGTGGTGGCGGTGGTGGGGTAAAAAAAAAAAATACATAAATAAAAAGTTGGTTTCTTTGTGTTTTTTTTTTCTTTTTTAAGTTTTGAATGTAAATTTTTGGCTTATACATAGCAGTGTGTCATGTCGATCAATTTGATTTGACATTATGCATGTTGACATAAGTAGTGTTCAACTAATTTAAGTAGATCCATATATATATATATATATATATATATATATATATATATATATATATATATATATATATGGATCTAAGACGTTTGCTCGACTGAGCAAACGACCGAAATCCAAATGGCTGGGCATACTTACACGAAAGTGCTTTTCACCGAAGAAGCACTTTTGTGTAAGTATGACTGTTGCCGAGGCTGTACTACGGTGCGGGTAAGGGAAATTTTCCTTTTCCCCACTGCAGTGCGATCTCGGAGGGAGAATATTGAAGTGCGGGGTGTGTTTTTTTTTTTTTTTTTTTTGTCACACGCTTTAACGAAAGCACTTTTTTTGATAAAAGTGTGTTCGGGTTTTATGGATTTGGACGTTTGCTCAGTTGAGCAAATGTCCTAGATCCATATATATATATATATATTTATATATATATATATATATATATATATATATATATATATATATATATATATCTTAACCACTTTTCCATAGCCATTTACAAGAATGTTGTGCCCCTTTCATTGACTGTTTTGGGTTCTTCATAATCCCTTTAATACTGTTATTTCTAACCAAAATTTTTTGACATATTTTTTATTTACAGTAAGAGAAAGAGAGAAAGAAACAAAATATGAAGAACACATGAAATATTGTAGATTTAGAGAAACTTATGAAAACAATTTGGAGTGAAAGAAAAAGAAATATTTTTAAAAAATTGAACACGATGAAATGTAGAATAAAAAGGCAGAAATGTTATCTGAAAGATAGCAAAGTAGTAGTATGTCTGTTATTAGCAAAAAATAATGAAAAATTATGAAAATATATTGTAACAAATGTTAACTGAGGGAGGAAATGTAAAACAGAAGCATGGTTTAATTATGGAGGTGGTGGGAAAATATGTTAAAACGATATACAAAGAGGAGAAAAGGCAATCTGAAAAAAGGAGGCCAGTATAAAATATTTATTTATTTAATATTTATTACCGTTTTGTTACCAGGGAAGTCTGACTGGGCCATGACAGGCCACATTTCAGTGGAGACCCGGGGAGAACCCCCCCCCCCCCACACACAGATAATAAATCTTAACTGTTGGCATACAATACAGCACAATGCAATGCAAGGCAAAACAGCAAATGTTAGCTAGCACATAAAATACAATAGAGATAAATCCTGGAAATTATTATCTTCCACAAAGTAATATTTTAGTTTTACTGTAGCAATGATAGATAATATGTTGAGTCTTTAGATGAAATCTCCAAAACTTAGATTATGCAAGAATACCAAAGAGAACTACAGACATAGGTTGTCATACAGTACAACACAACACAATATAATACAGGGCAAAACAGAAAATGTTAACTATCACCTTAAAAACACAGTAGATATAAATCATGAAAATTATTATATTGCACAAAGTAACATTTCAGTTTTACTGTAGCAATGATAACATACTGGGTCCTTAGATGAAAGCCTCAAAACTTAGATTATACAAGAAGAACAAAGAAACTAAAGACAGATGGACAGATTTGTAACAACATTTACCCAGGAGAAGAGTGGCAGAAGCACAGTTTAGAATCCAAGAAGTGCATCCTAAGGTTTGCTTTGAAGTATTTTTAATTTATGATTTGTCTTAGGTGTTGTGGGAGAGAATTCCAACATTTGAATACATTGCTTCACTATCTTTATTGTTTGGTCTACAGATTTGTGCTAGACATGTATCCATAGACCTGAAAAGATCTAGATGGGGAGTGCCATAGCATTACTGCCTTCAGTGCTGGACATTTGTTTGGGTGATGAAATATACTTTGGGCCAGTTTAAGGTGATTGAGTCTTTGATAGTCATAGAATTCCAACCAGCTTGATTGGTTGAATGTTAGGCAATGATGGGTTTTACTTCACAGGTGGGCTGCAATTTATGTTATTTTATTTTATAATTGTCCTAGGTTTGTTAAAAGGGAAGAGGCATAGGAGAGAATTGGCAATAGACATGAAATGGCCGTTTTCTTTCTAGACTGCCCGGTGAGGCAGAGAAATGCTTTGTTGAGGAGACGTAGTTTTACATTTTTTTGTGGTAAAAAAGTTTAACTGATGGAAAAAAAGAATAATTATGGATGACAAAATATTAAATTTACTAGATGAAAAAAATCAGGAAGAAGATGAATTATTAAAGGGTTTATAACCCCACATTGCAAGAGGGGAAAAGGTGCTTTTGGAAGTACTAAATGAATGTCGGGTAGATGGTTTAAAGAAAAAGCAGATGTAATGGATTTTTTTGTGGAAGAACGAGACAAAAGGTAGATGTGAAAATGGCATCCTATAGTCTTATGTAACTCAAATTATTAGTTATTATTGAAATGATACAATAATACAAGAAAGAATTATATCATATGCAAACCCTATGATAAACAAAACCATAGATGATATGAAGACAATGATGTTAATTGTTAAACAATTTGTACATACTACTCTTATGGGTGGTAAAAGTCATGGTGGTGCAGCGGTAGCATTGTTGCCTCACAGCAAGAGGTTCTCCCGTTCGATTCTCAGCTGGAGCGCCTTCTGTGTGGTGTCTGCATGTCATCCCCACGGTCAAGTGGCATTCGAAAGATGTGTAGAATGGGCATGCCTTCGTTGAAGGTTGGGAGTCGTGCTGGCACCTCGGCACCTGTAAAAAAACCTACTGCCAATCATTAGCGGACCGGAGTTCTGCTGTGGCGACCCCTAACCGAGAAAAGCTGAAAGAACAACAACTCTTATGGATGGTAACGAAGGTAAAATAGTAACCTAGACATTTATTATAAACAGGCATAGGATGTATTAAAGCCAAATATATTTGCAAATGAAATAATAAATGTGTTAGCAAAAATATAATATCACTCTTAAATTCAGATTTTGGTGAATACTTGGTTAGGGAAGAATGTTAAAATGGGGAAGGGTTTAAGGAAGAAATGTATAATGAGCTGTTCAATGTTTAGCTTAATGTTGACTGGTATTATAGAAAAAAAGTAAAATAAAAAACTAAAAAAGGAAGGTGGGAATTGTTGAAGGAGTAGGATTACCACTGTTGTCTGTACATGCCAATGATTTAGTATTAACTGGAAAGTTCAGCAGATGAACAAGGGGAATTATTACAGACAAGAATAAGAATGTGGTAAACTAGTTTTATAATTAAACAAAAATGCATAATAGAAGAATTCACTTTAATGACACAGAAATATCTATATTGGTAATAATGTGTTAATAATGTTTTAAGAAAGTGTGGATGGAAAAGTTGTTAGGATAAAAAAACACCATTAAGATGTAAAATGGTCTTCAATGTGTCATTTGCAAAGTAAGTCTTTTAATAAATGAGGCATTTGTTTTAATGATCACATGCCTAGAAAGCATATGTATGTTTTTTACCACAGGCAACATAAAAAGAATTAATACAGATAATATCCGAACTTCTGTGGCATTGTAGATTAATCCCAGGAAAAAAATATATTGTTTATAATGAGATAAGAAGTTGGCCAGCTATGTTACATCCAGAAGTGGAGATTAGTTAGTGAAAATATTTTCATCATGAAGGACAGTTTCATAGATAAACTGATGTATATAATTTATAAAGATACATAGGAAAATACAAGGGATAAGAAGAAAAGTAATGGACAATTGCACATATTTAATTTAAAATATTTTTTTCAGTGGAAAATTCAAGCTGAAAACTTGAAAGTCGGGAGAAAAGTGTGGTACAAAATTATTGCAGATTTTTTTTTAAAGATTCAAGGATGATTTACAACTCTTAACATGCAGATTAACATTTCAAAGGCAAAAGCAACACCTTTCTAATATGCTTCTCCTTTACCTTGTCTATAATATTGCAATTCAAGAAACTGATTATGTGGATAACTTTGTGTAAATTGGATTGTCACTAGAATCTTGTTTGAAATTTAAGAATCATATGGACAGTCTTAATGTTGCTACCTGTGGGTGTCTACCACAGTTATATGTGCTGAAAGTTTATTTAAATCTTGTTTCCAGAAAGTTGTAGGTCACTTCCTTGCTGTTATCATTGTTTGATATGGATTTGATTTGCATAGCATCTTGTGGAAAGAGCATAATAAATTGAAATCTATGTATCCTGCTGCCTTATGTTTATTACAGTTACCTACATTGTATACATCACTATAAGCATATTCTTTACTCAGAGCCAGGTTTAAGCCTAGGAGAACAAGGCAACAACTTGGGGGGGGGGGGGCTCTTTCCCTGTTTAACTTAGAGCAATGTTTATTTACTGTAAAATAAAATAAAATAAAATAAAAAAGAGCACCTACTAAAAGAAAATGCTGTGGAACATCGGATGATCCAGGGGAGTGGTGCTATACTTGACCTGAAGTTCAAGCCTGTTACTTTAGCTTAAGCTTTGCATGGTCATGGGAGTAGAGACCTCACTACATTCAAATATAGGGGCTAAGCTGCCTGAAAGAGTATGCTTTTTGTTAAATACAGTGGAAGCAATGCTAAATGTTACTGAAGTCAAAATCAGGGACATTCTGCAGAAGTATGGACAGAGGAATGACTTGGTGTCCATGATACGATTATAATACTATGCTTATAAGTTACAAATTCAGTAATGCTACTGCCTACTGGTAGTGATCAACCAGATAGTTTTTTGCATTTTTGATGGATCTGTAATTTCTGTAGGGGGTTGGGATGAGGGGGAATGGCATGGAAAGATAAGTGTTATGGCTGTTTTTATAATAATGGTAGCACTGATCAACCAGATATTTTGGGCAATATTTCTAGCTTTATGATTTGTGTGGGCAGTAGGGATGAAAGGAACGGTGTTGTGAGAAATGTCATTGCTAGTTTTAGAATGCTGGCAGTGATCAACTAGATATTTTGGGCAACTTTTCTGGTTTTGCAATTTATATGGGCAGTAGGGGTGAGGGGAATGGTGCTATGAGAAGTGTTATTGTTGTTTTTACACTAATGCTGGCAGTGATCAACTAGATATTTTGAGAAACACTTCTGGCTTTGTTATTTGTGTGGGCAGTAAAGATGAGAGAAATGATGCTGTGAACATGTTATTGTTTTTACAGTAATGCTGGCAATGATTAACCAGACATTTTGGGAAATATTTCTGGCTTTGTGATTTTTGTGGGCAGTTGGAATGAGGGGAATGTCATGGTGAGATAATTGCTATTACTGTTTTTACAATAAAGGGTGCAGTGATCAACCAGATATTTTTGGTAATATTTTCTGCCTTTGTGATTTGTGTGGAGCAACTTGAATAGGAATACTTTAATGTGTGGCACTTTGTTTGTGTGGACTGCTGAGGTGAAATAACATTACAAAGCCATCAGATATTGTGGCTATAACTACTGGGTAGGTGAAAGTAATCAGTGCTTGTTCAGTTTAAACAGTCACTATCTGACACTGAAGGACTAGTGAGAAGTAAGATGGACTACTTATCTGGACACCTGATATGCATAGACAGAGTAGGTGTAATTGCTGTGGCTGTCATCACAAGCTGCTTGCTGGTGTTTACTTCATATTTTGGCTTTGCAAGACTAATGTGATTATGAGAAGCAGTGTGCAGTATTTAATGTGTGGCAACTGTTTGAAACAGTGGTGAAATATAATACACAGTCAGCGTCTTTTATCACAATCAGATATCTGAATTGTATGTAGAATTGGCTATAAACGCTTGGTGGGGCTTGTCTGGATGAAAGTAGCTGACCCTGTTGTCACTTGCTCAGTTAGCACCTGAAAATAAAATAAGGGATAAGTGCATCACAGAATACCAAGACCTCCAGAACTTCTGGGAACTGGTGGCCCCCAAACACCAAAGCTGTATAAGTCAGTTTTGACATGGGCTTAGTAATCTCTTTTGCCCTGACTTTAACTTAATTTAAAATAGCCCTGCTCAAAGGTATACATAGAAGGCTGCTGTACTTCTGTGGAGGGCTGGTAACTTTGTCATTATTTCTTTAACATTCCTCCCAAATGTCAGAGATATATCTTGTGTTGGGCTGGGGACAGTGTGATCATTATTTCTTTAACTTTCCTCACAAACTTCATAGGGGTGCAAAGAGGGTCATTATGGCTTGTATAAAGCACTGTACTGCCTCTAGTAGAAACAAATTGGAAACATTATTGCAATCTTTTTTTTTTAATTTTCCTCATAATCAAACATCTGATGTGGCTTTCCTTTGGGGAGAGTAAATAAGCATGTTGTCTATATATGTTTGACAGCAGATATGTTATATTATATATATATCTATATTAGTTTTGTCACAGTGTGACATCAGAAGAGTACAGAGAAGGTAGGGGATAATGAGGCATACTCCATATAAATATGGTAGCAGCAGTATCTTTAAATATGATTTTGGGTATTTGCCCCTTAATTTTAATCCCACTTTTACACCATAGGGGGTACACAGGAGGTGACTACGTATTTTGAGGTGGGGTAGGGGGGCAGATACTATACGTCGATATAATATATATCTTGTCAGTTTATTGTGAGCTAGTGTTTGGTCAACTTTGATTAATAAAACTTGAATGCAACTTCTTCCTTGAAGTAAGAAAGTAAGATTGAATTTCTAAGTATGCATGATTTTTGTTCAGGTCATCAATGGACAAAAAGGTTGGAAAAAAGTTTTAAATTGTACCACAGAGCATCTGTAACACCATGGTTTCTAGGTGCCTAACAGCCCCCAGACCCTCAGTTTAATTTGGTTATTACAGAGCAGTTTTGGTCAGTTAGGGTGTGTTGAAAGGGATGAAAATGTTGTTTAAAAAAAACTGTAAAATTCATCTCAGAGCATCTAGAAACCTCATAGCTTAGGCCCCAAGACCCTCAGCTAAATACAGTTATTACAGTGTAGTCTTAGACAGTTAGGCTATCTGAAAGGAAGAGGGGAAAAAAAGCTGAAGAGTAATACCAAATTTCTTTCTTTCTTTCTTTAATTATGATTTTTGTTCCAGCACGCACTAGACAAAAAGTTTTTTTTTTTTTTTTTTTTTTAAATCTAAAGTGTATCTCAGAGCATCCATAAAACCACATGGCCTCTGGGGCCAGAACCCCAGTGTAATACAATTAGTTCCACTACAGTTATTACAGTTTAGTCTTGTTCAGTTAGGATGCACAGAAATGATGCAGGGAAAACCAAAGTTGAACAGTAAGTCTAAATTTCTTTCTTTGATCATAGTTTTCATTCAGGAAATCACTGGACAAAAAGTTGTTTAAAAAAAACTCTAAAATGCAAGCATTTAGAACTCCCATGGCTTTGGGGGCCTTATGTCCCCCAGATCCCCAGCTTAATGTGATTATTTACTTCACAGTTATCAGAGGGCAGTCTTGATTAGATAGAACAAGTTGAATGAATGAGTAGCTGCAGGAAAAAAAAAATAAAGAGTAAGGCAAACTGCGAGGAAAAAAGAATTAAAAAATTAAAAGTAATCTGGATAGTGTGAGTAGGCCAGGATGGGACAGGCAAGGGGGGGGGGGCACCATGGAGCTTTTTCACCTTGGGTTTCAATTTGTTCAAAGCTGGGTCTGTCTCTGCTGCCAAAGTTTTATTTTTAGATAATTGTATGGACTATTTCTTGTCTGTATTTAATTATAAATTATAATCATTGTTTTATTACTAAAGCATATATATAGTCAATGTTTAGTTAAGTCTTTGTAGGGTAGTCACAGACATATTTTTCTTCATTATAGAAATAGTCTTGCCTTTGAAAAAAGTAGAAAAATCTGTTTCATGCCATATCTTATTCATAGGTTCATAGGTTCATAGGTTCATACTAGGCTATCTGCCCTAGGGCATTTATAAGCCTAGCCAGAGTGTGTTTGGCTTTCACCACCCATTTTAAATGAATTTTGCTATGCCCTTTTTCGAGGTTAGTATACTGTGCCTCTGTCTAACAGTGACACAGAAGTGATACTCGGGGTAAACCTACGATCTCCCATCCACTCATCAAGATTCCTCTTGAAGAGAGTCAATGAGGGACTCTGCCTAACCTGGACTGGGATTTTATTCCAGAGTGAAAGGAGCCTCTGGGTTATGAATCTGTCCTTCCAGCATGTCCTATTTATTTCAGTGCTGAGGTTCAAGTCTCTCGAGCGCGTAGCTTGATGGGATTTGGATTTTCTGAGGTGCAGCATGTCCATTAATTCTGGGTTGGATATGGCTTTATACGTCAGGCACAGATCCCCTCTGAGCAGGCGGTATGCCACTGAGTAGAGCTGGAGTTTCTTTAACCGGGCAGCATATGGCATCTGTTTGAGCCCTTTGATCCTCTTGGTGAGGTACTTTTGGGGTCTTTTCAGTTGCTGCAGGTGTCTGGTAAGGTACATCCCAAAAGGGGCATTGTACTCAATTATGGGCCTGATGAGGGATGAGTAAAGAGGCACGATGACCTCCCCTGATCTAGATGTGAATCCCTTCATGATTAGGTGGGCTATATAAAATGTTTTTCTAACCACTTTGGCCATGTGGTTTTCAAATGAGAGATTGCTATCAACTTGGGTCCCCAGGTCCCTAATTACTTCTTCCAGATTTAATAGATTACCACCTATGTGGTAATTTGTGGGCACTTTGTTTTTGCCAAAGGGGATGACTATACACTTTTGGCGTTTAGCTTGAGGCCATGGCTCTGGCACCAGTTGTCTGTTTCTATGAGGCCCTTTTGTAGGATGCTTGTGTCGGCTGGAGAGTCGATTATGGCACCTAGTTTGCAGTCATCTGCGAACTTGGTCAGCCACAGTCCTTCTGTGTTGGCCTGTACCTCCAAGAAATATATACCGAACAAGAGAGGTCCCAGGACTGAGCCTTGTGGGACACCACTTGTAACTGGTTTGGAGTCTGACACGGCTCCAGCAATTCTAACCATGTGGGTTCTGTCCTTGAGCCAGTTTGCAACCCATCTAGTGACATAGGGGTTTGTATTTAAGCTGGTGAGCTTATCTATAATGCCCGAGTGGGGTATTGTATTGAAGGCTTTTGCGAGGTCCAGGTAGGCTGTGTGGACCACCTTCCCCTCATCAATGGCCTTGGTGACTGTTTCAAAGAAATCGACCAGGTTTAAGAGGCAGGATCTGCCCTTAACAAAGCCGAACTGGGTAGGATCCAGTGTCTGTAGGTCCCCAATATCTTTATTTATGAGGTCCATGATGATCCTTTCCATAGCTTTGCAGACCAAGCTAGTCAGGCTTATGGGGCGATAGTTTCCAGGATCCGTTGAGGCACCACCTTTGTGGAGATGGACCACTGTTGCTGTACGCCACTCTTTGGGTACATATCCTGTAGTAAGGCTGAGATTGAACAGTAGTTTTATGTTTGGGTTTAGCTCTTCTTGGAGTTCATGTAGGACACAGCCTGCGACACCGTCTAGTCCCATTGATGCTGTGTTTTTTGCTTTGGAGAGGGCGACTCTTACCTGAGCATCTGAGATGTCAGGGGGGCAGCACTCTGCTGGGATAGATATTTGCCCTTTTGGTGGGGAGGGGGGGAGTTTGTGCTGAACCTGTCAGCTAGGATGTTGGCAGTGTCTGTGGGTTTGGTGTATTTTTTGTCATTTTGGACTAATTCTGAGCATATCTGGAAATTCCCACCCAGGTTCCTAACATAACTAAAGAAAGCCTTGTGATTATCCTTAGTGTCCTGTGCAATTTTTCTCTCGAAGCTGGCCTTAGACGATTTTATGAGTGCCCGTAGTTTTTTGCTAATACTGATCAGAGATGCCTTCCCTTTTTGGGATTTTGCTCTATTATGTAGTAGCTTCTTCCTTCTATTGTATAGTTTGTTTATGGCTGGGGTCCACCAGACAGGACGCCTGCCTTTGGAGGATTGGGTCTTGGTTTTATTTGGGATTGCATGATCCATGCATTCCTGAAGGTGTTCATAGAGTGCGTTTATAAAGAATTCTGCGGTCTGGGCCGTATTTTCCACAGGCCCGGGGGCTTTGAAGGATTCCACCTCGGTTTTGAGGAGTGTGAAATTTGCTTTAGAGAAGTTTTTCACTTTGGTTTTCTGGGCAGGGGGTGGGATCGGGATGTGAATATCCAGTGAGATTAGTTTATGGTCTGATCTTACCAGTGAGGGATACACTTCTGGTCTGGAGCACAGAGCCCCCATGTTGGTGATGATCAGGTTATTATTTGGTAACATGGTTTCACATGTAATTTGTTACTGTTTTTACTGAAAATAGAATTGAATTCAGGTATCTGTAACCCAGCTGGTATGGCAAGTAAAAGTAAAAGTAAAATTTATTTTATTATGTAAATGCCTCACACAAATCCACTCTGACTGCTGATTGGACAGCCCTGAGTAGGGAAAAGCAGCAGTCAGGGTGGAAATTCTTCAGTACTTTCATGCTGCCTCATTAAGAAGTAGCTTAGAGGCTCTACAAAGACTAACAGCTGGCATTTCAGCTTCTTTTTCTCGCAGATAAGTCCTCCTTGGGGAGCCTTTCCACAAAGAAAAGTTGTTAATTAATTTACTTTATATTTATGTTTAATTAAAAAGTGTTTAGCATTAGTGGTTCTGACCCTTTAAGAAATGGTATTTCTTAACTTTTCTGGCTCTGCTATATTGCCCCTCAGCTAGTGTTGGGGGCTTTTTTGATGTGAAAATGTACTGCTTATTCAAAGTTTTTCTGTTTTTTTTTAAAATCTAAGTCTGGGGCAGTGTTTCATTTGGGCTAAGACAATGACACAGTGTATAGTGTTTATGTTAACACTGCTACAACTTACCTGTCATTTTGTCTCTCAAACTATTTTTTTCATCTAAGAACTGACTGGATTTTACTCTACTGCTTGTACATGTATGGTTTATGTGCTGCTTGTGTTCACACTGTGACAACTTGCCTGACATTTTCTGTATGAGACAAATTTTTTTAAGGGTCTCTAAATGGATTTTATTGTACTAATTCTGCTTTTAAATGGTATGCTTGTCTTGTGTTCCCAGCACTGGAACAATACATGGAAGACCCCCTCATTCAAATTGTATTTGTGAGCATCTGTCATGGATTTTAGACCAGTGATCTTCTTACACAGAAACCTCTGGTGCTTTAAAGTTTTGTTTAGCTCTTGTTTCCAGAAAGTTGTAGGTCACTTCCCTGTTGCTGTCATTATTTGTTACTGATATGATATGCATAGCAGCTTGGGAAAAAAGTTGTTATAATAAACTGAAACCTGTGTATCATGTTGTCTTATATTTATTTCAGCTAATGAATGGTATACATATTACTGTAAGTTGTAATCTGCTGTCAAAGCTTTATGTTTGAATAAAGTACAGTTGTGCAAGAACTTACCATAATGTTAGATGTTTTACTTTTCACTGTTGCAGTATTTCTTACTAAAGGGATATCCTTCCAAGGACAGCTATACATCCAGCCAGCATACCAAAGCCTTAGGCCCTTCCAGGTTCCTTAAGTCAGACATATGTCCTATGTCCAGGATGTAAGTGACGTATGGATGCTTAATGCTCGGAACTGAATTGCCCCAGGAGAATCAGAGCAGCCCTAGAAGAACAAAAGAAAGGGCATGCACATCCAGAAAGGGGAAAAAGAAATACCACTCAGGCAGAGGGAAAGAAAACAAAGACCAAGAAGAGGGAAGAAGGGAGGGAGGGACAGAATACTAAAACAGTGAAAAGTATGATACCTGCTGTTATGATAAGTTCTTACACAACTGTACTATGTCCTTCCTTATCACTGTTGCAGTATTCCTTACTAAAGGGAGAGTGCAAAGGCTACTGGGAGAGGGAAACAATCAGAAAATCTTTCAAAAAATCAAGAAAGATGGCTCTGACAAAACCAGCTCTGGCCCGAGACACTTCATCCAACTTGTAGCCTGTAGTAAAAGTACATACAGAAGACCAAGTAGCAGCTTATAAAATGGATTTAGTATCCAGTCCCTTGAAAAAAAGCACCAGAAGGTGCAACCTCCCTGGTAGAATGAGCACAAACAAGAGAAGAATGCTACTTACCATAAAAAGAATGTTGTTGTTTGTCTTTCGGCTTTTCCCGGTTAGGGGTCACCACAGCGGAACTCAGGTCCGCTAATGATTGGCAGTAGATTTTCACGAATGCCGAGGTGCTAGCTCGATGTCCAACCTTCAACGAAGGCACGCCCATTTACGCATGTCTTTCTAATGCCCAACAAACCGCGGGGAGGACATGTAACAAAAAGAAAAGGCCTGAGAAATCCAAGAGGAGATGGTTTGCTTAGAAATGGGCAAACCAATTTTTTTGGCATAAAAAGAAACAAATCACTGCCCAGATCTTTTAGCATCTTTAGTTTTATCCAGATGATATAAGAACTGTCTGTGCAAATCTAAAGTATGTACAGTATGTTCATCTCACCAGAATTCTTAGGTGAAGGAAAAAAAAGAAGGAAGTAAGGTGAATGGACTGAGTTAAAGACAAGTCAGTGACTACCTTGGGCATAAAAGGACTGGTGGAAAGAGAAACCCTATCTCTGTGAAAAAAACAGTAAGAAAATAAAACACAGTGGGGTACTGAAAGAAATGCCGACCAACATATACATGAAAAACTTTATTAAGTGCTTTCATCCCGGTGAACTGGGCTTCTTCAGAATAATGCAACAGACCAACCCAGTCAAAATGTTTCTTCCTTGCTACTGACTCCTTAACAGTGTACCTTCAGCTTGCTGTGTATAAGCCAATCTTTATCTCTTTTTCTTCTCCATGCTGCCAGCATAGTGTTTAAAGTCCCGCATACTGAATAACTGGCTGCAATGATATTTGCTCAACATGCAGCCCTGCTATCTCTCACCTTGCAGTGTCCCTCTTTTATCTGCAAACTACCAGCCAAGCTTTATTTCTTTTTCCTCTCCATACTGTCAGTGTAGTGTTTAAAGTCCTGCATACTGAATAACCGGTTACAATGATAATCGCTCACCATAAAGCCCTGCTATCTCTCACCTCGCAGTGTCTCTCTTTTATCTGCAAAGTATGTTGACTTAGTTTTAAGTTTTAAAATATACTTATTTAAGGATTATCTACTCTCTAGCAAGTCAGTACGCTATAAAGTAGTTCGGCAGCAAGGAACCCAACCCCTTTTCTAAAAGACTCTCTGTTAGCGTCAGCAAACTTATTGCTATTAAATGCTGGATTAATCTGCCTGCATTAAAACATTTCTTACCTAACAGTAGTACACAGCAAAACTCTTTTTATTACTATTAAAAATACAAAGCCTTTTTCTGTTAAAGATTTTTACCGATTGTAGCTGGACAGTGCTTACCTCTGGGCTCGGCTGAAGCCACGCCTTTGTAGAGTGCTGTAAGTGCTATAAACTCTCACAGCCCCCATCCCAACTATCAGACCTTTGTAGGAGGTGATATTACCAAGTGGGCCTCCGAATGCTATTTTCAAAATGTTTCTTCCTTGCTGCTGACTCCTTAACAGTGTTCCCACAGCTTGCTCTGTAAGTTCTTTACTTGTTTTTCATATTTTTGTGATTATGGCTTTTTAGACTTATAGACTGGATCCGTACTCTTTCTATTAAAACTCAGTAATGTAAATGTTGCACTGTATAATTTATGCCTGGTTCAGCTGTAGTATTTTGCTGTGTTACTGTGGACTAAGCTATCTTGCCGCATGTTTCATCCATTGGTTAATGCACTTGTTTGCTTACTGTTTTAACGCCTCTTAGTGACTTCATATTTTTTCTTGTCATAGATTTCAGTTATGCTTTAGTAAATAATGCTCAGTGCAACAACTATAATAGCCTGCTGTCTAGCTATGGCCGTGTGTTCTGCTATGTCCTGATGAATGTAACAATTCCACCCTGTTACATATCTATGTTAACTATGTTTTTTCTATGTATATTTATTATTAACATTAGCAACATTTTGCATCAAACATTTTTGTAACATAGCATTTGTACTACTGTGCTGGAGTGAATGCTAATGAGGAAATCTTAACAGTTTGTGTTTATATTGTTTGAGTTTCTCCTTCTTTCCTCTCTAAAATACCTCCATCTATCTTTCATGTGCTAAATAACATAAATTGGTAACAATTTCTGTTTTTTTTCTCTCCTCAGCTATCAGCCAAGCTTTATTTCTTTTTCCTCTCCATACTGCCAGGGTAGTGTTTAAAATCCTGCATACTGAATAACCTGCTGCAACAATATTTGCTCAACATACAGCCCTGCTATCTCTCAATTCACAGTGTCTCCCTTTTATCTGCAAAGTATGTTGGCTTAGTTTTAAATTTTAAATTATACTTATTTAAGGCATTATCTACTCTCTAGCAAGTCGGTACACTGTAAAGTAGCTCAGCAGCAAGGAACACCCCCCCCCCCATTCTTAAAAGACTCTCTGTTAGCTTCAACATACTTATTGCTATTAAATGCTGGATTAATCAGCCAGCATTGAGACATTTCTTACCTAACAGTAGTACACAGCAAAACAAAAATACAAAGCCTTTTTCTGTTAAAGATTTTTACTGATTGTTTCTGGGCTGTGCCTACCTCTGGGCTCAGCTCAACCCACTGTATTTGCCCTCGCTTCTCTTGGGCTCACTCCACTCCCCTACCCTACTTCCATTCTCACCCACCCCTACTTTCCTTACATTTATAATTAACCTAAACCACACCTTCTAATTCATTATCCTGTAGCTTTTAGCTATCTCATCCAAAACACCCACAATCATTTCTTTCACTTTCTCCCTTCCCACCTCACTAACCATTATTTCATTCCTCATGCAACACTCTCTCCACTACCACATCACTTTATCAGTACATTCTCTCTTCACATATCAATTCATCCATATTTTTCTCCTATTTCTCTACTATCACCATGTCAGTCATCACCACTCTTCTGAGCAACTTTCCTACTCATTACCCTCTACCTATCTTCCCACTCCACTACCTTCATCACATCAAACAAAACACATTACCCCTCCCCTACAGTCCCCACTATTACATACCATATAAAACCAAATATCCAATTTCACATCTGTTATAACCTCTACAGTAACTTTTTCATGTTACTCTTCCACTATAAATATGTCCATACACCCCAACCCTCCTTCCTGTCCAGATTTCTTTCATAGACTAATATCCAACCTCAAACTCTCTCTTCTACAGTCACTCACAGAAATTAAACTCCAAGTTGACATACATCCTAACCCAGGGCCCGCACAGCTACTCCAACCTCACCCAATAACACCTACTACACCTGCTAATACTATCCTCCATCTTCCTCCCCTAAAAAATTCCAAATCAGACTTACTCATAACTAATTTTAACCTCAGAAGTATCACAAAAAAAAAAAAAAAAAAAAAACTAGTGAATTTCATGCAGCCCTAGCTATCCACACTCCTGGGATATTAATTATTACTGAGACATGGCTAAAACTCCACATTAAAAATTAGGAAATACTTACTAGTGATTATAATGTTATTAGATAAGATAGGCTGAACATGTGTGGTGGAGGCATTGCCATCATGTATAAAAATGTTCTCAAAATTGAAAAACTAAGCTGTATTCACCCAGATCTAGCAGAAGCAGAAGTAAGAACCACCCAATTTGAAGTAAATCCACATAAAACCATCATAATTGCCTCCTACCTACAACCAGGAAATAATCTACCTACCATTGAAAGTCTCCTATCCTGAGCATCTTCTTCTTTCAATCAAGAAACTATAGTGCTAGGCGATTTCAACTTGGACTGGCTATCCTGCTTAGCTGACAACACCTCCAGTTTTATCAATCTATTCAATTTCACCCAAGCTATAAACTCCCCCACTAAAATTGATAAACACTGTAAGAAACAATCTGTTCTAGACTGGATACTAACCAATAAGCCCAACCTTGCCCACTATGCTGGGTGCCTCCCTGATTCTCTCAGTGATTACTCCCCTACCTTTCACTAAGGAAACACATTCACTCCACCTGTAATGTCATTTTTCAAACACATACACAACAAAAGAAACTTTTCCTCTACCATCTTAAATTCCGTACTTCAAAACTGTGACTGGTCACCTCTAAAATAGCTCCAACTTGACCAAGGTGTACAATATTTTAATGATATCTTCCTCAACATTCTTAATAACATTGCTCCAACAAGAAAAGTATGCTCCAAAGCTAAAAACCTACCCTGGATAACCAAAGATGCAAAATCTCTTATTAAACAATGGGATAGAGCCTGGACTGCTTATCAAACCTCCAAAACCCAGAAAACCTCACCTCTTACAAACAACTGAGAATCCAAACTAAGAAGCAAATATTATTTGGCAAAAAAAAAATCTTATTTTCTAGCCTGTCAGTAAAAACACATAAATAACCCAAACATATTTTGGCAAAACATTAACTACCTCCTCAACTCTGGCAAAAACTCTAAACCCTTGCACCATCTACAACAAATAGCAGCAAATGCTTAGCATCCCAGTTTAACTCTCATTTCATCACAACTATCACCTCAATTTAAAACAACAACACATCTAACCAACCACTTACAGTGCCTACCTCCACTAACTCTAAACCCAACCAATTCTCTTTTAAAACCCATACAAATGTCTTGTATAAAAAAATTCCTATCAAAACTAAAACCTACCTCTGTAGCAGGTGACCAGAGCCCTAGTGATGACTTATAAACTGCTGCTAGCTCCATTGCCTATCCCGTATCTATCCTAACCAACAGATCTGTTGCGGAACAATATGTCCCCCTTACTGTGGAAAATATCCCATATCATCCCCCTCCACAAGGGAGGCCCATCAAAAGATCTGTCTAATTATTGGCCCATTGCCATTCTCTCACCACTAGCCAAAATCTTAGAAAAATATATCCATAAGCAGCTCCTAGACCACCTCACTACAAATAACCTTTTATCTAGTTCACAGCATGGCTTCTGTCCAAAACACAGTACCTCCACAGCCCTCATAAGTTTCACTAACTACATCAGTCTCCTCAAAAACAGAGTGTTTGACTAAGCATTAGAAACACAGGGATGTTATACCCAGATGATATCCATTATTGTTAGGGTCACTGCAAAAATATCCCAAACAACAAATTAAAAAATGAGTGAGAAGGTCACTGAAAAAACAATCAGGAAAAACAAAATGAAAACTCCAGCAAAGCTAGAACTTCCACTGAGTGACCTTTCAAACCTGTTGTATCAGAGGCACATGGGATATATGCAAATGATCCTTATGAACATCAGGTATTTCAGCTAATTGGTGATTCTATAATTGTCCAATAAAGCCAAACCTCACTAGCTCACAAATATGCATATTTCGGCCTTGTCATGACCTCATCAGCACAGTCCAAACAGAGTGTTTGACTACTCATTAGAAACACAGAGCTGCTATATCCAGCTGATATCCATTATCATTAGGGTCACTGCAAACATATCCCAAACAACAAACTAAAAAATGAGTGAGAGGATCACTGAAAAAGCAATCAGGAAAAACAAAATGAAAACTCTAGCAAAGCTAGAACTTCCACTGTGTGACCTTTCAAACCTGTTGTATCAGAGGCACATGGGATATATGCAAATGATCCTTATGAACATCAGGTGTTTCAGCTAGGTGTGGATTTTGAATGCCCATCACTTGTTTCATCATTTTAATGGACAATTTCAGGCCAATAAAGCGAATCCCCACTAGCAGTGGATATGCATATTTCGGCCTTGTGACCTCAGGCATTAGGGTCCCTGTAAATATATCCCAAGCAGCAAATTAAAACAATGAGCGAGAAGGTTACTGAAATGGGATTTATGTCTGTGATTACTTTATAAATCTATTAATTTAGTCTGTGAAGGATACTATAATGATCACTAGAACTACTGTAAGAGTTATAAAATAAGTATGTGAAGTTGTTCAATCTCGCCATTTGTTCTTACACACGGGTCGGAGCCGAACCCTCGGCTCCGAGTCGGCCACATTCCAAGCTCTGCGTCTAAGAGAAGCTCGAGGCACAGTCCCTATCCCATGATCCCCTGCTGCTAACCCTCAGATCTAGTTTGCCGCTGAAACAGATCTTGTCGAGTGAGAGCTCGGGCCAGTATAATCTATATTTTTTTCTACTTATATATATATATATATTTAGCTAAAATTCTTAGATTGTTGAAGTTTTTGATTGGATAGATAGTTAGTACAGTGTAGTAGTTAGTATAGTATAGTTGTGTGTGTTTTAAATTAGCGTTAGCTTGTTTGGGAGTGGCTGCCTCTAGACCTTAGGCCATTTTCCCTTTTTTCTGTCAGGGCTCTGGCAGAAACTGTTACTGATAATCCCCTAGTTAATCGACAGTTTCTTAGTGACAGTACATTTTATATTTTTCTCTTACTGATATAACTTTAGACTACTGTTATTATTATTAAGATTAGTGTGGTGTGCTTTTTACACATATATAGTTGCATTTGCTTTTCTTTGTAAAAAATGTCAGAAAAAGCCAAATCTGGCTTTAAACGTTGCCAGTGTGGACAGAAAATGTCCATAACTGACAACCATGTTTCCTGCGTCTACTGTCTGGGTCCTCTCCATCTTCAAAAGGATTGTTCCATCTGCCACTCGTTTAGTGGCAGAGTGATGATGGAGAGACGCAGGAAACTGGTTGAGAGAGGTCTCCTGAAGCCGGAGTTTCAGGAGACATTGGACAAGGCAGACCAGTCATCGAAGTCTTCGAAGGGGTCGAAGTCTTCGAAGGTATCGGAGCCCAGGTCATCGGCTCCGAGTACCTCTTCTAAGATTCGGTTGCTGGCTCCACAGACCTTGGAGCCGAGCACAGAGATACTGCCTCGAGTCGAGGTCCAGGTCTTGGAGCCAGTATCAGAGGTACCCCCTTCATCGATCCTTCGCTCGGTGACCTCTTCGGCCCCTTTGACCCATTCCTCCAGACTGTCTGACACCGATGTGGATCGAGTGGTGCAGAAACTGATGGAGAACACGGCCTTATCCAAACTGATTGCAGTTTCATCCCAGTTGGTTTCGAAGCTTGAGACCCTTCCTGTCCCATCTCTTGATCCTCCTTCGAGACCCATTGAGTCATCGGAGCCAGGAATCGAGGATCTGATGATCATGGATCCACCAGGAAAGAAGCCTTCCTTAGTGCTCTCAGCTCCACTGACCTCGACACCCTCGGTACCGTTCGAGGGGTCTCGGAGCCGACAAGCTCTCCTCGGTTCTGGGGGGAGAGTCAAACCGAACTTTCGGTTCTGACTCTTCCCCTCGGTGCCTCGGCGCAGATTAGTTCGGCTCCATCCTCTGGATCGGAGCCCATGGTTCCGGGCCCAGGGAGGCTACCGTCTTCTTCGGAACCTGTGGAACCCTCGCCCCGGGGCTCCGGTGCTTTCGAGGCCATGAGGAAGGTCTTGTCTGCTAAGACTTTCACATCATCAGACTATTCTTCTCCCTCCCCAAAGGGTCCATGTTCTGTCTCTGCACCACTGATCCCGGCCAAGTGTAGAGACCAAAAGCCTCAGTCAACCCCAGAGGGTGAACCCTGCTCCTCAGAAGCTTCACCAGATGCCCCTCTGATGAGGTCCCGAGGAAGAGGTTGTGCAAGAAGAGGCACATTGATTCCCCACAGGAATCTCTGACATCGCATACCGACTT
Source organism: Protopterus annectens (assembly GCF_019279795.1). Taxonomy (NCBI): domain Eukaryota; kingdom Metazoa; phylum Chordata; order Ceratodontiformes; family Protopteridae; genus Protopterus; species Protopterus annectens. Next base: position 705,619,385 of record NC_056734.1, read on the forward strand.
GGATGAGTCAGAGGGGTCCCCACGGTCCTCCTCAGAGGATGTCTCATTTGCCGATATCCTTGAAATTCTCAAGCAGAGTGGTGACTGGCAGTCCCTTGCCCCCACTGAGGATGAATCAGTGTTACTGAAGGCTTTTGGGGCTCAACCTTCCACCTCCTGGGTAACTCCACCCTTCGATGAGTTAATGGAGTTAATAGCTCGAAGGGTGTGGGACTCCCCTGATACATTGGAACCAGTCCCTCGGAGGCCCAATAAGTACATCACTGCCCCACAGGATAAGGCGTACCTCACCAAAGGGGTCCCAATTGACGCTATGGTGGTGGCGGCGGCCACCAAGAAGGAAATGTCTGAAGCATCTTCCTCTGTTCATCCTCCTAATAAGGATTCCAGGACGATGGACAGGTACGGGAAGCGCATCTTTAGTTCAGCAACGTTTTCCATGTGATCACTGAACTACCTCACTCACTTTACCCGTCTTCAGAGAGATCTCCTCAAGGAGTTGGGAGATACTCTTCAGGGTACCACAGATGCTGCAGTCTCAGACAAGGGGACAGCACAGCTCAATACCCTAAACTCTATCGTGAACTCGTCCATGCGGCTCATTTCATATGCAGCCGAAGGATCGAGTAGAGCTGCAGCTTCAGTGATCGCTCTGAGGAGACAATCCTGGATGCGCCTATGCTTCTTTGTGGAAGCCTTTAAGTCTTCCTTTACTAATGCCCCTTTTGATGGCTCCTCCTTGTTTGGGCCCAAAGTGAAGGAGACGCTCACTAGGTGTGAGCAAGAAGGAAAGACCATACCCCAGAGGGCAAAGAGGTGGAAAAATGTGGTTCCGGAAGACTCAGGGAGCTTTCCAATCCACACCTAGTGAAATCTCCTCCAGAGACAGAGGAGGGGGAAGGAATGGAAGACGCCGCCCAGGTGGCAGAGGGGATCCGCAGAACCAGGGCGACAGGGATATTGTCCCTGGCAAGCCCTTCCAGCACTCCTGAGCGGAGGACCGGCTGTCCTGCTCTGGAGGCAGTCAGGGGTCGCTTGGCTTTATACCCAGAGGCCTGGCTAAATCTCACTTCAGATTCCTGGGTAAAAAGCATAATAACCAGAGGATACAACATCCCATTCTTAAACAATCCTCCTATCCAAAAAAGATTCCCAGATGTTCCACCCAATCTGAGGGATCAGGCAGCCATAGAAATACAAAGGCTGTTAGAAAAAAGAGTCATCCAGCCAGTCCCGGCGGACCAAATAGGATCTGGAACTTACTCAAGGTTCTTTTTAGTTCCAAAGAAAACAGGGGACTGGAGGCCAATACTGGACCTCAGCAAACTCAATACCTTCGTGAAGAAGGAAAAATTCCAGATGGTCACACTACAATCGATCCTTCCATATCTTCAAACAAACGATTGGATGTGCTCTATAGATCTCAAGGATGCGTACTACCACATCAAAATGGCCAGGCCATCCAGAGATCACCTGCGCTTCCGGCTGGGAGCCAGTCATTTTCAGTTTCAAGCTCTGCCCTTTGGCCTCACCTCAGCCCCCAGGGTGTTCACCAAGTGCATGGCAGTAGTGGCGTCCCACCTGAGACGACTTGGATTCCGAGTGTTTCCATACTTAGACGACTGGCTCCTAACCGCCACCACCAGGCATCACCTATTGCAAGTCAGGGACTATACAATCAATCTCTGTTCCCACTTAGGCATAACTCTAAACTTCGAAAAATCTGTCTTATTGCCCTCACAGCATATATCATTCATAGGAGCGGAATTGGACACTACCTTATCCCTGATCAGACTTCCCAATTCAAGGGTCTCAACCCTGAAGGAACAGGTTTCTGTTCTCCTAGAAAACAAAAGGGTCCCAGCCGCACAGGTTTTGAAAGTTTTAGGTATGATGGCAGCAGCCCTTATCGCGGTCCCCGTAGGGAGAATGCACATGAGGATCCTCCAATGGCTACTCTTCGCACAGTGGTCTTACCAACAGCTACCGTTGTCACACAACATCCTACTCACAGAATCGTGCCAACGGGATCTTCGTTGGTGGATGAACAATCAGGAACTTACGATAGGCCGCCCGTTTGTTCTTCCTCCCCCTTTAGCCACAGTGACCATGGACGCTTCCCTGATAGGGTGGGGGGGACTTTTTCAGGGGAGAACAGTTCAAGGCCAGTGGTCGGAAATGGAGTACAAACTGCACACCAATGTCCTAGAGCTAAGAGCAGTGTTCCTAGTGTTGCAACACTTTCACGACTACTTACCTCAGGAAACAGTGGCAATTCAGACAGACAACATGTCAGTGGTCTGGTACATAAACAAGCAAGGAGGAACCAGGTCTTACCCCCTATGCAGAGTGGCCCTGAGGATCTGGCAATGGGCTGTGTCCACCGGATGCTTTCTCATAGCAACACACATCCCGGAGACGTCCAATGTAATAGCGGACAGGATAGCAGAGCCATCCTGTTGCCTCATGAGTGGTCCCTCAAAAATCAGGTAGCGGAGAGAATTTTCCGCAGATGGGGCCAGCCTTGCTGCGACCTTTTTGCTTCCCTCTTGAATGCCAAATGCAGAAGCTATTTCGCCCTACTTCCCCCTCCCGGTGGCACCCCCAGGGACGCACTTGTACATGATTGGCCCCCGGGTCTCCTTTATGCCTTCCCTCCTGTTCCACTAATCTCGAAATTTCTGCAGAAAGCCAAGGATCTGGAAAGGACGATCATCTTGATAGCCCCATTCTGGCCTCGACAAATCTGGTTCCCCTTCCTCCAAGCTCACCAAATAGAAGAACCTTGGACTCTGGACCCAGTGCCAGACCTGCTGACCCACTCGTCAGGAGTTCTTCACCCCTCTCTCTCGTCCCTCAAACTGACAGCATGGCTGCTCCACTTCCCAGTTTAGCCAGGTCGGATCTTTTATCTCCAGCAGTACAACATATTCTGATTTCTTCCCACAAATCCTCCACTAGAAAATTGTATAAGAGCAAGTGGAAACATTTCGCATGTTGGGCCTCCAAACAAGGTTTAGATCCCTTGGTTGCTCCTATTCACAAGATTCTGGAATTCCTATCTACTCTTTTTCACCAGGGGGCTTCAACATCCACCATAAGGGTACAGCTGGCTGCCATATCTAATTTTCATGTGGGAGAAGGAGGCGCAGCAATTACGTCGCACAGGCTTTGTAGGGCTTTCATGAAGGGAACTTATCATCTCTGACCACCTATTCGGAGCCCAGTCTTTCCTTGGAATTTAAATCTGATGCTATCCCAACTCATGCTATCGCCATTTGAACCAGCTTCGGCATGCCCACTGAAATACCTTTCTTGGAAAACTCTTTTTCTGATGGCAATCACCTCAGCCCACAGAGTGTCGGAGCTGCAGGCACTGTCAATTAGACAACCATATCTGATATTTCACCCAGACAGGGTCACGTTACGTACTAATCCATCTTTTCTACCAAAAGTCTGCTCAGAATTGACTCTTAATCAATCCATAGAGCTTCCCACTTTTTTCAAGAACCATACCAATAAGCTGGAATACTTGCTTCACAAATTGGACGTGCACAGATAACTGAGATTTTACCTAGACAGAACAAAAGAATTCAGGAAACCGGACCAACTATTTGTGTCTCATGCAGACAGTAAGAAAGGACAAAGGACTTGCAGTCACAAAAATCACACTATCCAAATGGCTCTCAGACTGCATAAACTTTGTTTATTCATCTTCAAATCAACCTACTCCCCTCAAAATTAAAGCTCACTCTACTAGAGCCATTTCTACTTCTCTGGCACATGTGGCCTGCTTGCCTATAGATACCATTTGTGCTGCAGCTACCTGGGCCAAACCTCATACATTTATTACTCATTACAAAGTGGACAGGGCCTCCAGGGACAGGGCTTCCTTTGGTTCCACTGTCCTCAGGAATGTTCTCCCATGAGCCACCCGGGGTTTAGAGTGCTGGGGACACTACCCGTGTGTAAGAACAAATGGCAAGAATGAACAACTTCACATAAAGAAGTTATGTTCTTACCATAACGTTCCATGTGAGTTGTTCATCTCGTCTTTGTTCTTACATTCCCGCCCTCCTTCCCCCCTCCATGTTCTGGAGGAACAGGTACAACTCGTGGCTGGTCATCTTCTCATGGTTCCCTGTGACTGCCTGTGCCCATGTATGCGTGCGTAGTCAGACAGGTATAGCATAGTTGCCTGTATTTATATTTACCTTCTAGGAATATATGTGTATAGGTAAATTTGGTGCGTATGCATGTGTAGGCAGGTAGATATGTTGTTACCTGGTTTCTTTGCAAACTAGATCTGAGGGTTAGCAGCAGGGGATCATGGGATAGGGACTGTGCCTCGAGCTTCTCTTAGACGCAGAGCTTGGAATGTGGCCCTCGGCTCCGACCCGTGTGTAAGAACAAAGGCGAGATGAACAACTCACATGGAACGTTATGGTAAGAACATAACTACTTTTTTCTTTATCTGGTAAATAAACTTGTAATTTAATTTTGACCACTCAGTGTCACATGAGCATTTATGGTCTGTTAATTTTTGAGTCTAGATTTAATTATAACTGGGCAATTCTTTAATGTGTTATAACTCGTAAACTCTCTTTTTTACACCTATAATACATGTATCTTGAAGTATAATTAAGTATTAACTTGTTTCTGTAAATCTTCAGCTAGATTTATTACTAATAATTCTGGCCTGTGTGAACCAAGCTGAACTGAGATGGGCTACCAGCCACAAATCTGAGCTGAGATACCAGACAACTAGAGGCTTGTGAGCTTCCCAAAAAATATAAGTTGACTGTTTTTTGCTTGATTATGCTATTTAGTGTACTACTTATTGCATTTTGCTTATTTAATATTGTATGTTTATACTGTAAACTAAACTGCACTGTTTATACTGCATTTGTCTGCCTTACTGTGCCTGTTAAATTGTATTGTGTTGCTGTTTTCACTGTTTGCAAAATACTTGTTGTTACTTTTCACTGTTTGCAAAGCATCTGTTCTGTTTGTTCTGTTTTCCCACCAAGCAGTGTTTCAAATAACTGGTTTGTTTGCTGTTTAAACCATTTGTAGTGTCTCCTTGCTGTTTTTCTGTTGTTTAAAGCATTTATTAGTGTCTCACTGATGTTTTTCTGCTGTTTAAAATACTTTTTGGTGTTTCTCACCTAGATTAGTGTAGCTAGTAGCTGTAGCATAGCCCAGATACATGTTTGCTGCATCTGGGTCTGTTTGCAGCAGTTGTTGTATTCTGAGCACATTTTCCAAGCCACCTTTGTTTGGAAGGGGCCCTTCTTGCACTCTTGTGAGAGAAGTGTGCTGATTGGAACATGTCTGGTGATGGGTGATTGGTCTAGAGCTTGGAGTAAGCAACTTCATTGGTTCTTTTGATTTCTTTTTAATTTTTTTTTAAGTTTTTAACTTTTGGTATTTAAGCCCCACGTTTGAGTAGATTTCTGCTTGTTTCTTTTGAGTTTTTTAAAAGTTTTTTTTAAGTTTTTAACTTATGGTATTTAAGCCCCATGTTTGAGCTGGCTTCTGTTTGTTTGCACATCATGCAGCACCATGCACTGCCATACAATTGTGCACCATAGGCTGACAGATCATTTCTAAAATGAATAAAAATACAACAAACCAGGTAAATATAGCACAAACACTATGCTGGAGATAATGATAAAAGGTCTAGTCAATAAGTAAACAATACCATACGTTAAAAACTTATCGTGAATAAATCACCCATATATGTATATATGTTTTATTCTTGATAAGTTTTTAATGCATGGTATTATTTACTTATTAAATGGACCTTTTATCATTATCTCCAATGCTGTGTTTGTGTTATATTTACATGGACAGATAATTTTGCAAATTTTTCCCTTAGATACAGCTGTAGTACATTAGTGTAGTCCTCATCTTTAGTACATCACCGGTCTAAGAAGTATTGCTAATGAGCCATGACCTATTAAACCACCAGCCAAAAACCACATCAGAAATACCTATCTACAGAGCACCTCCTAGATCAGTCCTGAAAGCACCCTCTTTTGATAACAGTTCTTCAAACCTAGCATTATGGAAAGTTGGACTACCCTTGTTCTCCTGCCAGCCTTGTTGACTTGGGTCTCCTGAGGCATTGTAGCAACTGCCTCATGTACACTGACAACCCTCTGTTAATAACTCACTCAAGTACAGAGTGCAAGAGATGTAACGACACCAAGAATCTTGAATCCCTGCTCTCGCACACTCAAAACAGTAACACTGAAGAGGTTGTCAACTCACCCACCACTAATTATGCAATTAGTACCAGTACTCATACACATAGTATGCATCCAACACATACATTAACATACACAGAGGTTATCTCAAAAAACTTAAAGAAACACCAAAGACCTCTAAAACAAAAACCGCTACAGCTAACACAGTTCCCAAAGCACCCAAGACATATAGCAACACCAGTGTCTCACCTACCAAGCCTTTAAGAGATAACACTGAAAAAAATAATTTTCTTGTCATTGGAGACTCAGTAGTGAGACACACAGATGAGCCACTCACCAGGTTAGATAAAGAGAAAGTCATAGTCTGCTGAATGTCTGGTGCCAAGATTTATCAGCTCACGCATGCACTCAGGTCTCTCAGTAACAAGTACCATTGTCACTCTGTCATAGCTCATGTTGGAGTAAATGGCCTGAAACTTACCTAATCGGACTATATGAAGATAGACATGATTGAGCTCTCAGAGTATGTGTCCCAAGCAGGTATGTCCCTAGTCTTGAGCAGTATATTACCCTCACCAAGAATGATGCCACAGTATAAACAAAAAATGATTGATTTCAATAATTGGCTTAGTTTTGATTATCATTCAGAGGGGATCCAGTTTCTTTCACCTGGGATGACAGGGTTGACAAACCTTGTTGCTTTGCCAGAGATGGTTTGCACCTGGCACCACTAGGCTTTTGGCTGCTGGCAAAGGCTCTTGTCTCCTCCATGGTGCCTTTTTTAGGCAAGGTCTCAAAGACAAAATTTGCCCAAGTGAAAATTGCCAACCATAATAAAATAAAGGTTATGCTGCTAAATACTAGGAGCATAAACCAGAAACTGCACACCCTGGAAGCACTTCCATCACTGGGGGATGTAGATGTCTGTGCAGACACAGAAACCTTGTTCAAGGCATCAGAAAGTACCCTGGCCTTACAAAGCTGCAACACCTTCCACACCTTCAAACTTCAAAATGAACGTGTGAGAAACAAAGGAGGCAGTGTTTCTATCTGTATTAGGGATAAAGTCACCTTCTGACTAGTTAGACTGGACAACTCCATGGAGTTACTCCAAGTTCAGATTACTGTGGGTAAGACCCGCATTCATGTCATAGCTAGTTATAAATCATCCTCCATGTATCATGATGCACATGAAGCCTACTTGACCAAACTGGAGTCATTCCAAATATTGTCAAACACTCTGGTCATGGGGGATTTCAGTTATCCTAATATCAACTAGGAAACCTACTCTAGCCCTAACTCACTAGTGCAAAAGTTCCTTGACTTTGTTAAATCAAATGCCCTGGAACAAATTCTTCAAACCCCAACAAGAGGAACAAACATACTAAATCTGTTCCTCACTAAAATGGCAAACAGATGCACCACCGCAAGTATCAGACCCTAATTAGTTAAATCTGACCACAAATCAGTTTCCTTCAAACTGGTACTAACACCAGAGCTCACAAAGGGTAAAGTCGGGCTAAAAAACTTCACCAAAGCAAACTGTACCCTCCTAGGGGAAGGAATAAATGCATTCCAAGCCCCACCCCCAGCTGGAAGTGGTAACTATCCTAAAGCTTACACTAAAGCCTTGTACAATCACTTGTGTAAGTGTATAGTCTCAGCTGTTCCAGATAGAATCAAAGCCACAGCTCCAAGAAAAAAAAGGCTGCCCTAGTGGACATCCAGCATCAACCAACTTTACAACAAACACAAAACATTGCTGTCTAAGAAAACTAAGGCGAGGCCCCAACAATGGAAAAGCACCCTCTTCAGCCTCAACCGGAAAATAAGACATGTCAAATCCTCTAAGGGTAACTTTGAGGAAAAGCTTAGTAATCACAGAAAAGGATAATCATAAGGCCTTCTACTGCTACATACATAGCCTAAAAGGTAGGACCCATGCATGTGCCAAACTAATGACTACTGGTATCACACACACTGATCCTGCAGAGATAGTAAACCTGCTAGTGGACAGATTTGGTGAAAATTTCACTCTCTTATCCCCTACAAACTTATCACAAACCTTTTCCCCCCAACTTTCCCCCCACCCTACATATCCAAAGAGCAGGTTATAATGGCCTTGTCTAAGGCAAAAATCACAGCCTCTATGAGACCAGGTGGCATCCCAGGCTGTCTTCTAAACAAAATAAATATGAACTAGCATCACCATTAAGTACCCTATTCAGTCACAGTCTAACCACTGGCTTATTTCCTGTGGAATGGAGAACAGCAACAGTTATTCACCTCCAAAAAGTGGTTTAGCAACAGACCCAGGGAATTATAGACCCATAAGTCTGACCAGCCTCATCTGTAAAGCAATGGAATGTATCATCATGGTCCTCATAAATAAAGACATAGGCGACCTCCAAACCCTGAATCTGACCCAGTTCACCTTCAATAAGGGCAGATCCTGCCTTTTAAACCTGGTAGATTTCTTTGAAAATGTGGTGGGGGCAAATCTGTGCACACTGCATACCTCAACTTAGCAAAGGCCTTTGATACAATCCCACATGCAGGCATTCCCAATAAATTTAGCAAACTAAATGTAACCCCCTTTGTTGTAAGATGGGTTGCCAACTGGCTCACAAACTGGTCACACACTATTAAAGTGGGTGACTCCACATCAACCAGCAGACCTGTCAACAGCAAAGTGTCACAAGGGTCAGTGCTGGCCCCCCTACTGTTTGTTATATACTTCTCAGAGGTTCAGGCCAAAACTAAAGGGCTGTGGCTAACCAAGTTTGCAAATTACTGCAAACTGGGCGCAATTATTGAATCCCCAAATTATGTCAGTATACTTCAGGTCGCCTCACAGTAAGACGCTGTCTGGTTCGATTCTCAGCTAGAGCGTCTTCTGTGTGGAGAGATGCGTGAATGGGCGTACCTTCGTTGAAGGTTGTGCATCAGGCCTGGCAAGCCGGTACGTAAAAATCAACTGCTAATCTTTAGCGGACCGGAGTTCCGCTGTGGCGACCCCTAACCGGGATAAGCCGAAAGACACAAACAAACAAACTTCAGGGGGGTCTTACGCAGACCAACGACTGGTGTTTTAGTCATGGTCTCAAATTGAATGCAAAGAAATGCATCATCATTTCCTTCTATAAAAACAATGTCCCTTCACACTATCAGATTAACAACAATACCCTGTGTACCTATGAAATGGTAAGAGAGCTGGGATCACAAGTAGACTGCAACCTTAACTTTCACCACCATGTGTCTACTGTGGTAAGGAAAGCTTACTGCATAGCACACTTGATTAGCAAAGGCATCACCTCTAGAGCAAAGGAGGTTTCAAACCCTCTATACTCATCAGTAATCTGGCCCATAAATTGAGTATAATGCCCCTTTTGGCATGTACCATACAAAGCACCTGCAGCAATTGGAGAGACCTCAGATGTTTTTAACTAAGATCATCAAGGGACTCCAGCACGTGCCTTGCACAGACCAACTAAAGTCTGTGTCACTATACTCAGTATCATATAGACTTCTTAGGGGAGACTTATGTCTGGCTTACAGAGTAATCTCCAACCCAAACCTAATGAATGTGCTGCACATCCATAAATCAAACAGCACTAGACCTACCCATTCCAGGGACCTGAATATGGCCTGCAACTTGAATAGGACATCATGGACGGGTAGTTTTGTCTCCCAATGACAGCCGTATCTTTGGGGTAGGTTGCCAGTTCATGTAAAGCAGACCACCTCTATGACACTGTTCAAAAGGAACCTGGATGAGTGGATTGGGTACCAAAAATGTTGTACCGGGAATAGCACCCATAACCCTCCTGGACATGGTCACTCATTACTAAATACAATCCTGGGTATTGACTAGAGTATCTGTCATGTTACATTGGGATGAAATGGCTAGGCTTGAAATGACTTCTGGGTTGATAGTCTAGTAACCTCCTATGATCTTATGGTCTGTGTACCTTTTTTAATTTCTTTGTGGTGTAATAGATGTCTGCCTTTTAAATTTGTGTCTTAAATAGCCAGTAAATATCTATGTGCCATAATAGTAGAAGTATAATTACTAAAACCTATACTTTAAGTATTTCGGATCTATACCTTTGTATACCTTGTCTGTGTCTTTTTAACTTTCTATCTAATGTACAAAAATTATTATGCAATGTGCAGTGTATTCTGTAAATTAATTAATAAGTTAAGTCTGACCTCCTGTGCCTAGAGTATATTAAATAACTATTACTAGGTATTTTTTAGATAACCTATCTTAGTAATCATGTTACAAATAATTATATCATTTTACTCTTAAACTAATGGTGGATTAATGTCAGGTGTGATGTACCTGCATGTTGTAAACTGTCTTGTAATTCTGTTAGAAATGTATAAAAGAGTATGACTGACATATTCTGAAACTTGACTGAAATTTACACTAAAGTGATACATATTGATACTGAACAAGTAAAATAGCTCTGTATAAATGCTATACTCTGACAACTAACTAAACTAATACTAAAGGAATATCTTTTTTGTCAGTATTCTGTGAACACAGATAAAAGCATAAACTGACATCTGGTAAATGTTATATTCTGGAAAATAAACCATCACTAGAGGAATATTTTTTTCTGCCAGTATCATTCAAACATAACCAAAAGAATAAACAACCAAAAGAATAAACTGAAAACTAGTACTGTTATACAATTGTTTGAAAACATAAAAACATTTGCATACTTGCTTTAACTCTAATCTGCATAAATGCACATATGTTGTATACACATTTTAATTCTAAAGAATACTTTCTTTAGATAACTGCAACACATTTACTGCATATGTGAAAAAACAACAATCTTCACTTCTGGCCTTGGTGGTCTCATCTTTCTATAGATACTTGACTTGTACACCACAGCTCTTGCCAGGTTTAGGCCTTACTCTGCATTGTCTCAATCTCTGTTGAGGTATTAGAAGAACCGCCTTAATGTCCAAATGTCTTTTCCTTTGTCCCTTTTACACTTAGGCATTTCAAACCCCCCTCCCCTTCTCCATCTCCTGTGTAAGGCTTGGTGGCTGATGTAATATTTTTTTCTAACTGTATTAAGAAAAATGTATTCTGGAATACCAAACTGAAAATTATTCAAAATTCTAAAACTGTCAGTGTGTCTTTTTGTAGTAATATCTGCAAAGCAAAAAAGCAGTATTAGGTCCTTAAAATAACATTTTCAGCTTTAACTATTGTAAACTTACAGTATAGTATTACTTGTTGCCCTGAATTTATTTACATTGTTTCAGCATTAAATAAACATATGTTGATAATAAACTTGTAAGTCTGTAAATAAGTTGATAATGTACTGTAGTGAAATAGACCTATGCTACTAATAAATTTATTTATTTATTTTATTTAACATTTGTTTACTGGGAAAGTCTGACTTGGAACAAAACAATTTTCAGAGGAGGCCCAGGGAGAAACACTCCAGATGCATGTCTTTGTAACATGGGAGGAAACCAGAGCTCCCAGAAGAAACCCACACAAGAGCAGGGAGGACATGCAGACTCGGCACAGGAGGCACCCCAGCTGAGAATTGAATCAGAAAGCCTCTTGCTGTGAGGTGACAATGTTAACCACTGCACCATTGCATCGTCAAAATGTCTTTTCGCTTCTCCAGTTAGGGGTTGTCACAGCAGATCACCGGTCTGCAGATAGATTGGCAGTGGAGTTTTTACAGTGTTGAGTTGCCAGCCTGGTGGCCAAACTTCACAGAAGGCACACACACTCGCATCTACTTGCATGTCTTTAAAACTCACTTGACTGCAAGGAGGACATGCAAAATCCACACAGAAAGTGCTCCAGCCAAGAATCAAACCATAGAGCCTCTTTCTGTGAGGCAACAATGCTAACCGCTGCACCACCACGGGCAACAAATAAATTCTTGCAAGTCTGTAACTGAAGTACAGTGAAGTGGAAAGGCTGTATCTTCATTATTAAATCAAATGGAAACAACAGTGGAATTATTTTTCCCTTTCATAACCTCATATGAAACTATAGTAGTAATCTGACACTGTATTAATAGTTTAACATTTTTTGCATTTCTGCACCTTTATAAAATTAATCCTAACTGTTGAATTTTTTACATTTACTCTGTGATCCTCAGGTTGTAATTTACAGAAGAATTTTTCAGATTGCAGGTCTCTGCTCACTGTCTTACATGTAGCCATTCTTTTAGTTGACATTATTTAACTCTTTTAGTACTACTGAATGCTGCAAAGTTTTCATCATTACTATCTACAGTTTTCTTGGTTAAATAGTAAGAACTGTTACTGCATAAAACTGTCACTAATAATATTAGACTGATCTTTACCATACTGTTTTATTGCTGAGCTGCCTGTAATCTGATAACTCAGTTGTGTAAGTCTTTGCCTCTAGTGTGCTTAGTAAACTGCATTTTTTTTCATGAAATATATAAAATGTTTAAGTTTACATAGACACATTTATTACTAGAATTGAACTGATCTGATTCTGGAACTTTGTCTGCCCTATACAAGTATGTGAAATTTCCTCGTATAGTAAATTTCCATTGCATTCTTTTCCTGACATGAGATTTGAACCTGTGGATTTAATAACAAATAATATTTATGCTGTACTCTTGTCTTGCATGGGATCTGAACTTTTGACTGTAGTGTCTTGCATGGGATCTGAACTTTTGACTGTAGTGTCACTTTTAAAACCTAATAGTGACTTACAATTCTACAGTCTGTAAAACTAGCAAAACAATATTTAATTTCTGTAAATGTTCTTCTGTCTCTGTCTGTATCAATGTATTATTTATGCACTGCAACACTTTACTACCATAATTCAAAGCTATTAACAATGTGTGCTAAAACAAAACAATAACACAGAAAATTGATTTGCCAGATCTGTAACTATAATCCATTTATTCTGTGAATTAACTTGACTGCCATTTCTGTTATACTATACCCTACTTGTGCTTCCAGAATGGCAAATACATATACCAGTTTTAAATCTAGCACTAGGCTGAAACTGTCTTTTTTCTTACTGGCCATAAAAGTGAATTAAAATTTCTTTTCTAGTCTTTTTTGCTTTTCTGAGAATAAGAAACTGTTTCTTAAAATGTGGTAACTTGATTACCTGCACTTCTGCTGTGGCAGCTGAACCAGAATTTATTTTATCTTTAACCCATGCATCTGTGTGTTCTTGTCATAACTGATTTTTTCAAATTCTGTACATCATTTTCACAGTCTACTGCACAGAAATTCTTACAAGTGTCATTTGTATGCACTATAGTGCATTCTGTAGCATTTTAATTTTTTCATAAAATCTTGTTACTGAGGTCTAAAACAACATGTAACTCTGAAGACATGCCCATACCTAGTATAATACTATTACTCTCAGAACTGTCCACTGCTGTAACCTTTGATCCTTCAAATCCTAATATAGCTGCACTCATGTTCTCTAGAAGAGGTCTGTTTGCAACTGAAATAGATGTCTGTATTAATCAGTACATTATTCCATAATTTATTTTCTATAAACAATGAAATATTATCATTTCTCTCAACCTTAAACAGTGACAGTTAAAATTATTTGATTTTATAGGGGACTGCCACACCCTTTATGTATAAGCTGAAAATCCTTTTTTAAAGAACTAGCAACAACACTGACTTTAGCTATTGTATGCTTCTTCTTTATTTTGCCCAGAAACACTAGTGATAACATTGACTTGACCTATGATATGCATTTCCTCTTTATTTTGCCTTGAAGTATGTGTATCATTTAGGCTGGTGTTATTTATTTTATGAAACTGATCAAAATCTGCACTCTGATCCCTCTTATCCCCCTGGCTTCTGAAAACAATAAACTAGAATTTATTACATTCTGAACATATGTATTTGAAATAATTTGAATTTGAGACATTTCAAATGTTTGCTTTGTGTTTTGTCTGGAAATTTGCACTTTATGTACACTGACTGTGTTTACATCAGTATCTGCAATACTGTGACTTTGTATTTTTAATTACATGTGCTGTAGCATTTACACTGATTTCTGAAGACTAAACTAGAATTTGTGTTACTGACATTAGAAGCTGAATCATACTATGAATCATGAGAAAGTGTAGTGTGCTTCTTTGCTTAAACCCTTTTGTGTCTAGAAAGATTTAACATTCCTGAACTAATAACACTGAAATTTTAATGAAAGTTTCTGAAACACAGTTTCTTAGACTGTTTTACCCAAGTTTTAACTTTAAACCACACATTTACTGGTCCCTTTACTGTAGACATACAGTTTGACATATTTATATAATTTACATTTAGTAATGTATTTAAAGTTTTCTGAGATTTACTGTCTGATTTAACTAGAAAATGCATTGTAACAAAAATGGATGCCCACATAAGAAAAGTTGAAGTTGCTTGAAGAAGGTTGCCAGATGTCTTGCATTTTTTTTCAAACTCCCTGTCGCAAGGATTATTTGGCTCTGTGAAGTCGCACTTGAAACCTGAAAGTTTGTTGTCTGCTTTGGAGATGGTGAAGTTTCCTGATAAATTGCTGTTAACTGTATAATGTCCTTTACACTGATACTTTGGAGTGTCTGAAGTTTTTGAGACTTTACTGTAGATTTTCTGAAGTAGGAACACTGCTACTCTATAAAATGCACACAGGCTGTCTGCTGATAGATTTGCAAGATTGCAAGATTGCTATGGGGTTTTGGGACTTACTTTAACTGCAAAAGTCACCCACCATCAATGGTGTTTTGCCATTGTAAGAATTGATAGGACTGTATAATACTGGAATAAACTGGAAATAACTGAAAGAAACTGGAATGAGACTAGAATGAATGTCTTTTAATTACCCAGAACTGTGCTGAACAGGTGCCAGTCTCTCCTTTATGTGCCAATTTTTCTTGTACCTTTCAGAATAAAAGTCTGAATACACTGTATTTTGATTAAGAATATTTTATTTTGTACAGTTTAGATACATATCAACAATATCCAAATCAAATTTCAATGTCTGTAGCTTTTGCACTCATTATACTGTCCATAAATTCTGTTCTCAAAATGTCAAATCTTACTGTCTCCAATAACAGTGCTGATAATTATGTCTGTAGCTTTTGCACTCGTATTCCCTTTATCCTTATAAATACAATTAATATTCCGGAATGCTGGATATTTGAGCTGACTTCTGCACTCACTCTTGAGTGTCTGTCTATACCAAACTTCTGAGGACTGCACTACAGTAACTTTCTGCATATCAGTCCAAATGAACTAAATGAGCGGCTGCAGTGGTGCAGTGGTTAGCATTGCCACCTCACAGCAAGAGGTTTTCTGGTTCATTCCTTGACTAGGGTGCCTTCTATGTGGAGTCTGCATGTCCTCCGTGTGATCATGTGGGTTTCCTCTGGGTGCTTCGGTTTCCTCCCACATCCCAAAGACATGCTGTAGGTGGATTGGACACTCTAAATTGGCCCTATGTGTGAGTGTGTGTGTGTGTGCCTTCTGTGGAAGATTGGGTGCCGGGCTGGCAACTCGACACCATAAAACTCCACTGCCAATCATGAGTGGACAGGTGATCCACTGGGTGACCCCTAACCAGGAAAAGTCAAAAGAAGTAGAAGTCCAAATGAACTAACTGTGTCTGAAGTATCTCCTAATAATACCGAAATGCTGTACATTTTTGCATGCCTCTTTAACTTTGGTTTCCAAGTCTCATACCATCTAAACAACATCTGCTTGTACTCAATGTACTGCACATGCTGTTAGCACATTTTAGTCTTATCAGTATTCTTGACTGAAGGTTATTTTCACTGACTGAAAGTGCATTTACTGAAACTACATGCGAAATGTGAAGGCATGCTTTAATATGGCTGCATTACTAGACTTAAATGAAACCTGATTTTCAAAGGGGAGAGAGGATACCCCCTGCATGGTTCCTCTATTCAGACACAACTTATCAGAGAAGAACCCTCCCACTTTAAATTTCTCCTCTTATTCCTCATATATCCTCCTAATTAACATTATTATTGTATCAGGGGAATGCAAATGCTTCCATTGTACTATTCATAAAATCCCAGCTTATTCTGTTGAATGCTTTCTGCGCATCAAGACCCACCAACAACAGCAATATTTTCTTATATTCTGCTTTCCTTTGGATCATCACAAAACCACATTGATCCAATCTCTCGATTTTGGCAACACCTTTGCCTTTCTTTTAGCTATTATAGCCATAAACACTTTATACTCATGGTTTAAGATTGAAATGGGCCTGTATGAAGCTGGGTCTGATGGGTCTTTACTGTCTTTAGGTATTACAACCACCACAGCTTTTTCCAGGATGTTGCTGCTTCCCCTCCTATTAAAATATTGTTAAACAAATCCTTCCAGATCTTTATCACTTTCCTCCCTCCTAGCTTCCAAATTTCCACAACAATACCATCTATTCCTGGAGACATTCCTGCAGATTGAATTTGCATCACCATTTTATCTCCTCTCCTCCTATCTTAACTGTTAATTGTTGAGCCTTATCTACCTCTAACCTTGGCATATTTAACTCTTCCATAAATATTTCCATTTGTGCTTTTTCTTGACTTCCGCTTTCCTATGCTTTATGCAAATTTTTATAACATTTCTAAAATATCTCTAAGACCTTTACAGGATCTCTGGTTATTTTTCTTGTTATAGGCTTCCTAAGTTTGGTAACAACACTTTCTACTTTCTGTTGAATAAGTCATTGTGCTAAGAGTTTTTGTGCTCTGTAGTTATCAAAAAACAGTTGCCAGTTCTTATAATGAGATTCCCCTTATTTTGCAATAATTTCACCTTTGTAAGCCCCTCTAAATAATTATTGTTACTTCTTAACCATATCTTTATTTATTTTATTTATATCCTGTTTTAAAACTCCACTTCCATTTTATCCCACTCATTAGCTATACCTTCTGAAGTAATGTCTAACTTCCCCAATAGTTCTCCAATAACTTCCACTACACATTCCTTAAATTTGTCCCTTTTTAATAGGTAGGTGAGAAAGTGCTAGTATCTCATTTTTACTTCATTACCCTGCATTTTCATCTCAGGTGTTATTGGTGCATGATCTGAAATAGCGATTGCAGGTGTGTTGAAGCTTTTAGTTACATGCACATATATTCTACTCCAGTTGTTGTACCTTGGGGAATAATATGTAAATTCTCTCCGAGTTCCTACTGCTAATTTCATGTCTTTCATACTGAATATTTTCATATAAATCTACCCTATTTTGTTATATTTTCCTTCTAGATTCCCCAGATGCATCCTCACTGTTGAAATCAAGTTCCAGTCCACACCTATTAGTAATATTCCCTGCTAAAAGCTGATTATTTCTCGCAAAATTTTCTTAAATTCCATAATAGCAGTTTTAGGTGGAAAATATGTGTATGCCAGTGTAATCCTCCTCCCTTGGCATTAGTTCCTTACTACCACAAATCTACCATCACTATCTTTTTTTCCTCTTCTATCACAATTGGAGCTCCTCTAGCAATTAGTATAGGTACCTCCCATTTCCTTTGTACCTGATATTTTGCTGAATATCCCTCCTGAGGTCCTTTCTTTATCAAATTCACATGCTTACTTCTTTTCAAATGTGTCTCATGTAGCATTACTATTTACATGCTGCTTTTGTTAATATAATTCGATACTCTTATTTATACCTGTAGGGCCATTCACATTCCAAAATAATATGTTTAGTGTAGCCATTATGATAATAAGTTATTATTCCCACCTGTTATATATGGCAGCTTTTTTAAAATGCCTGTTTCCAGTTTTTGTATTAAGTACACCCACTAATGTTTAGCAGGCTGATCTGTTATACAATTGTTTCTTGTCATCTCCATTTGAACCTATGTCACATTTAACAAGACATTTTATTTTAATGAAAACTCTCAAAAAAATAAACATCCTCAGAAGATACCCATAATCTATTAACTTAAAACAAATGCACAAATATATGTACATTTTTAAATCATGAAGTTTATCCCTCCTGATAGAAACAATTGTTCCAAATCAACAGCTACACATATAGGCATAACTTAACCTAACATTAAGGTTATCTGTGCTAAGACACATTTCAGCCTGTGCTACAACTTACATTAATTGCCATCTGTTCTTGTCTTATATTCATTTCCCTTCCAGTTGTGAAAAACAGCTTATATGTTTTCAGAAAACATTCTTTGGCCTTAAAAAGAATGTTCTGGCTTTTATTGCTTCCCCCTGTAATTAGCTTGTCTCCATGGAAACAAAACTACTAAATGAATAGCTCTGTAATCCTTTCTGCTTCACACTGACTGTTTATTTGCTAAGGAAAAATGTTGCATTACATTCAATGTCCTCTTATTTACTTGTTTACACAAAACACTTTTTATTAGATTAATCTGAAGGCCTTAACCCAGCCATTCACCAATGTAAAAGTAAGAGAACTTATCAACTCTACATATATTAGAACCTGCACAATTTTACATTCCATCCCACACCTCAACAACTCAAGATTACAGCAGATCAACTAAAACATGCTCTTGTCCAGCCTTTTTTCTCATTTTACACTGCAATGTCTACATTTCTTAAAACTATAAAATACAAAATGGCATTTGTTTACTTTAGTGTCTTTATCACATACAACAATAACTGAAAATACTTTATTTTATAACATGCAATTTTTTCATGAAATGTCCCATACAAATCTTCTTCTTCTTTTGGCTGCTCCCGTTAGGGGTTGCCACAGTGGATCAACTGTTTCCATTTCTTCCTATCCTCTGCTTCTTGCTCTGTCACACCAACCACCTTCATGTCCTCTCTCACCACATCCATAAACCTTATCTTAGGCCTTCTTCTTCTCCTGCTACCTGGCAGCTTCATCTTTAGCATCTTTTTCCCAATATACTCTGCATCCCTCCTCAGCATAAGTCCAAACCAACGCAATTTTGCCTCTCTGGCTTTGTCTCCAAACCTTCCAACCTGGGCTGACCCTCTAATGTACTTATTCCTAGTCCTGTTCATCCTTGTCACACCCAATGCAAATCTTAACATCTTCATCTCTGCCATGTCAAGCTCTGACTCCTGCCTTTTTGTCAATGCCACCATCTCCAACCCATATAACATAGCTGGTCTCACTACCCTCTTGTAGACCTTCCCTTTCACTCTTACTGGTACTCGTCTGTTACAAATCACTCCTGACGCTCTTCTCCACCCACTCCATCCTGCCTGTACTCTCTTTTACACCTCTCTTCCGCACTCACCATTAATCTTAACTGTTGATCCCAAGTATTTAAACTCATCCACCTTTGCCACCTGTACTCCCTGCATCATCACCATTCCTCTATTCTCCCTCTCATTCACAGACATATATTCTGTCTTAGTCCTACTGACCTTCTTCATTCCTCTTCTCTCTAGAGCATATCTCCACCTCTCCAGGGTCTCCTCCACCTGTTCCCTACTCTCAATACAGATCACCATGTCATCTGCAAACTTCATAGTCCACAGGGGCTCCTGTCTGATCTCGTCTGTCAACCTGTCCATCACCATTGCAAATAAGAAAGAGCTCAGAGCTGATCCTTGATGTAATCCCACCTCCACCTTAAACACATCCATCACTCCCACCGCAGACCTCACCGCTGTCACACTACCCTCGTACATATCCTGTACCACTCTTACATAGTTCTCTGACACTCCCGACTTCCTCATACAATACCACAACTCCTCTCTAGGCACCCTGTCATATGCTTTCTCTAAATCGACAACGACACAATGCAACTCCTTCTGACCTTCTCTGTACTTCTCCATCAACACTCTCAGAGCAAACATTGCATCTGTAGTGCTCTTTCCTGGCATGAAACCATACTGCTGATCATTAATCATCACCTCCCTTCTTAACCTAGCTTTCACTACTCTTTCCCATAACTTAATGCTGTGACTGATCAATTTAATCCCTCTGTAGTTACTACAGCTGTGCACATCACCCTTATTCTTAAAAATCGGTACCAAAACACTTTTTCTCCATTCCTCAGGCATCCTCTCACTTTCCAAGATTTCATTAAACAATCTAGTTAAAAACTCCACTGCCATTTCACCTAAACACCTCCATGCTTCCACAGGTATATCATCTGGACCAACAGCCTTTCCATTCTTCATCCTCTTCATAGCTATCCTTACTTCCTCCTTGCTAATCCACTGCACTTCATGATTCACTATCCGCACATCATCCAACCTTCTATCCCTCTCATTCTCTTCATCCATCAGCCCCTCAAAGTACTCTTTCCATCTGCTCAACACACTCTCCTTGCTTGTGAGTACATTTCCCTCATTATCCTTTATCACCCTTACCTGCTGCACATCTTTACTAGCTCGGTCCCTCTGTCTAGCCAATCGGTACAGGTCCTTTTCTCCATCCTTAGTGTCCAACCTTTTATACAACTCTTCATATGCCTTATCCTTAGCCTTCACCACCTCTCTCTTTGCCATGCACCTCATCTCATTATACTCTTGTCTGCTTTCTTCATCTCTCTGACAATCCCACTTCTTCTTTACCAACCTCTTTCTCTGCATTCTCTCCTGTACTTCTTCATTCCACCACCAGGACTCCTTGTCCTCCTTCCTCTTTCCAGATGTCACACCAAGCACCTTTCTAGCCATCTCTCTTACTAGCTCTGCTGTAGTTACCCAGCTATTCAGTAACTCTTCACTGCCACCCAGTGCCTGTCTTAACTCTTCCCTGAACTCCACCTCACAATTACCCTTTTTCAATTTCCACCATTTGATCCTTGGCACTGCCCTCACACTCCTCCTCCTCTTTTTGATCACCAATGTCATCCTACAAACCACCATCCTATGCTGCCTAACTACACTTTCCCCTGCCACCACTTTACAGTCTCCAATCTCCTTCAGACTGGCCCTTCTACATAAGATATAATCCACCTGTGTGCATCTTCCTCCACTCTTGTATGTCACCCTATGCTCCTCCATCTTGTTAAAATACATATTCATCACAGCCATGTCCATCCTTTTCGCAAAATCCACTACCATCTGACCTTCTGCATTCCTTTGCTTAACACCATACCTACCTATCACTTCCTCATCCCCTCTGTTCCCTTCACCAACATGCCCATTGAAATCTGCTCCAATCACCAGTATCTCACCCTTGGGTACAGTCATCACCACTTCATCCAACTCACTCCAAATTTTTCTTTCTCATCCATTGCACACCCAACTTGTGGAGCATATGCACTAACAACATTCATCATTACACCATCAATTTCCAGCTTCATAAACATCACTCTATCTGATACTCTTTTCACCTCCAAAACACTCTTAGCATACTGTTCCTTCAGGGTAATGCCTACATCATTTCTCCTCCCATCCACACCATGATAAAACAATTTGAACCTGCCTCCGATACACCTAGCCTTGCTCCCCTTCCATCTGGTCTCTTGCATACACAATATACCAACCTTCCTTCAGTCCATCATATCAGCTAGCTCTCTCCCTATACCAGTCATACTGCCAACATTCAAAGTTCCAACCCTCACTATCACAGTCCTAGCCTTTACAAATACTGTTAAGAACAAAATTGGTTTTGCTTTTTTTCATCCTTCCCTTCAGTGTCCTTCCAAGCACTTATGACATGAAATGAGGTATATGAGTTTCAGCTTCCCACAAGTTTAGCAAAGTCAAGTCCAATCTTTCCACTTTTGCTTGTAAAGTCATATTTCAGAAATGTGATTGATGCTTTCTAGTCTCACATTTATTTACTAATTTCAATGTTGATGGTCTTCTTCCTGTTCTTTTCCATCTCACAACTTCAGACTCTGGTTTAGGCCCAAGGTACTCCCAATTCTTCCAGTTAGATCCTGTACTTTTTTCTGTCTCTCAAGTACTTTCCTTTCAAAAACTGGAAAAGGTTACACTGGCAAAGTCTCTCTATAAGCTTTATTAGCAGAAGAAGAGTCCACTTCTGTTTGATGGTTCACTTTTTATTGGACAAACTTTAGTATTTCTTCCTTAGCCTGTTCTGCATGAAAAAATGACTCAGAATCTGTATATATGTACTTTTCCCAGACAGGTGATTTGCTGCATAAGCAATGTGTAATTTCTCTCTGGTTTGACATTTACTTATGTAAAATTATGTTGTGTCTATTCACCTATGTTAGACATAATACATCATCAAAGGTTATGAAGAGACATATATATGGGTAAGCAATAAAGCTGATAATATGAGTACTATATAAATGAAATAATAGTGACCATTAAAACAATGTTCTGGTATAACAAAATATAATGTAATCGTTTTTCTTGAGAAAACTTTTATGCAAAATAAATTCATTTCACTAACTAAGAATTTAATGCACAGACTATTTTTTTTTAAATATTACAAATGTTTAGAAGGTACTGTGGACAAAAGGCATACTGACATCACCTTTTGAATGCATATAAATTACTGCAGAAACAAGTAGCCCACTGTTACAAAGACAAAGCGCCCATTTGTGCCATTGGTGACCTATGTTTGGGAGTGGACTCAGGTGTTTGGCTGGCTTATCCAGAAGATAGAATGAAGCATCTGACAAACAGAGCTCTAATCTCATGGTGAAGATTTTGGAGAGTTTTGCCATCAGTGTGGCCTCTGGGGGAAACCAGGAGGATTGTGTTTCCACCTCCCTCAGGGGTCATTGATGAGGTCCAATGCTTGGTGGGATGATGTGTGTGCCAGTCACACTAACTTCACTGCACAAGCCACTCTTGAGGATCTTAACTGACTGCTGCATTTCTGATGGCTTCATTTTTTTTGACTGTAAGAATCCATCATAGCTCTCCTTCCTTAGACTTGTAAACATTAATTTCCAGGAGGTAGACTTTCCAAGGGGTGAGGGGCTCCACCTAGGAATGGTTCTAAGACTGTCTAGAAAGGAGTAATTGGAGGGATCTAGTGCTGGGTGGATGAGGCACTCAGGGATCAACCAGATGCTATGTAGGGGTTGGGTGTGACGAGAGGAAGAGGAAAATTAATAGTGAAGTATTTTTGGAGAATAAGAAAATGTGTTTTTAAGAATTACTTGTGTAAGTTTTACATTTGAACAAGTTGAGCAAGAGATCCAGATCTACTTTTTCAATAATAAGAATCTATTTGGTTGATATGCCAGCTGTTATGGTGCACACCTGTTTGAAGAGAACAGTGTTTTAGTGCGCAGCTCTGTGACTGCAGCTGTCTGATAAACAAGTGATGAAAAGTGCACTTATCTGAGAAACAAGATTGCATTGTATGGAAAAACATTATTTTTCATACGGTACAGCAATTATGAGAGATGAATATATGAAATAAGGATTTGCTGGTATAAAGTTTTCATGCTGGATGTGTGAAAGTTTCCACCCTAGTAAGATTACATTTTGGCAGCTTCATGTGAACACTGCTTTGCATGTTTGCTTAGAGGTAAATGGCATTTGCACTGCTTTCCTCTGCAGTCAGTACCTAGAATGCATACGTCATGTATTTCCACAGCTTGTCTAAGGAATTCTAAGTATATTTTCACAGTATAGGAAACCTCTGTCAAGTCTCTAATACATACATACATTTTCAGAAATTATTTCAGAAGACCACTGTCTCACAACATTGATAGTAAAATATTATTTATTTTATTGTTTTATTATTATTGATATCTTTGTTGCTGCCGTGTATATTTCTGTTTGCTCTGTTCTCTCTTCTTCAGCTCTTTGTTGCACTTCTGCATCCTGTAGCTTGTCATCCATCTTTCCATGACTCCTCATGGGCATATGGCTGGTACAAAGAGGCACTTCCTTCTTTCATTGCATACCCTTTTTACTCTTTTTGTCACTTTGAGTAATTGCATTTCTCTCCTTGCATTCCTGAGTGACTTTCTGCATGATATTCAATCACATATTTTCTGACTGTGATTCTGTTAATTTTGTTTTTATGGATTGGATGCATTTTAAATATTTCTACAGTCTACTCCACTGCCATACATTTCATTTACTTTTAACTCTTCTTCAACCTCTAAAGCCATGGTTTCATCATTGTTAAACTTGCACAGTTCTGAGTTAGATTTTTTTCTCATTCCACAGTCACTTCTCTTTCATCCTTTCCAAATATACAGGAATAGGAAGGAAGGAGACCTGTTTTGGCTACATTTCCCCATCTATATAAATACATTTTTTGTGCATCTTGAAAATTGATGTCTGCCTGCCTAATAGGACCCATCTCATCAACAAAAAGTAAGTAATTAGTTTAAATAAGTAAATAAGTAAATAAATAAATTAACTCTTTCCCCAAAATGCCATGATCTTGCAGTAGATCATGGTTAGTTGACAGTTACTGTGGGTCTTCACCACCACTCAATAAATTGTAAGTGAAACACAGTTCTAAAAACTGAATTTGGCAAACCATGTTGCAACTTGTCATGTTTTGATGATTTGTAAAGGACCTTTGTAGATGTCTTTTATGAAATAATTGATAAAGACGTTGTTACCTTATAAAACATTTTGACTGACTGACTGAATAAATTACACTTGTCCTTATAGGTTGCATTTAACCTTGCCCTTATGGAATAGGGCATAGTTGAAAATAATCCTAGAAGTACCAGATCTGATGTTGTCCATTTTCATCTGATTCAACAGATGGGACTCAGATCCAGCTTAGATCTGGCCTCAGCACCTTTAAACCTTTGGATTAAGGGCTTTGACTCCTCCCTCTACCTATGATCCACCCTCAAATTACCTCAGTTCTCATTTGTTGCCTGAACTGAATGGTTGCAGGGCTCTGATCTTATTGATAGAATAAATTCTTTTGGCATTTTGTCATATAAATATACCTATAAATATATTTTCTTTCTGAGCTTTAGCTGTTGTGTACACTTTTTCCTTGCCTACCCATTGTTCTTAACATTTTTTTCAAGTTTCAAGGTGAAAGTAATCCTTTCACTGCACCATACCAGCCTTATCAACTCTAGTTTCCATACCTTTGGTCTCACCCCTTATGTCCACCCTGGCAACTCGCTTACAGTCCAGACCTTGTATCCCATCCATCCAGGCATACTGTCCTAGACCCAGAAATGTTGAAATTAACCACTTGGTTACTCCAATTCTAATGATGGCCAGGGATGCCAGGCTTTCAGAAATTGTAGTTCATATCCTTATAACACCACAAAAGTCTACCACCAGGAGAGTACACTGAAGCAAACTGAAAAGATTTTTCTTTTGGGCTACAGGAAATGATTTGCATCCCTTTTCTGCATTCCTTCCATTTTAGAGTTCTTGTTGGAATTGTTCCAAGAAGGTTCTAGCTTTTCCACAATCAAAGTTCATCTTGCAGCCACTTCTGATTTTCACACAGTCCTCAGTGAGACTCCCATAGCTTCTTTAAAGACATCTAAAGCCTTTCTTAGAGGGACTTTCCTTCTTCAACCCTCTATAGTTCCTCCATGGGATATCACAGTGATGCTTCAGGCCCTCACACAACCTCTGTTTGAGCCAGCAGCTTCTATAGACTTAAAGTTCTTAAGATGGAAGGCAGCCTTTTAGATAGCAGTTACTTTTGCAAGAGAGAATTTCAGAATTACAGGCTCTCTCATGAAAACTACCATATCAGTTTTTTCATAAAGACAGGGTCTTCCTAAAACCAAATTCCTCCTTTATTCTGAATGTGGCATCAAAATCCAACGTAAATCAATCTATTAATCTATCAGTTTTCTTTCCAGTGTTTTCAAATAAAGGAGAATACACATTGCATTAACTTAGGTTCTGCCTACACTCAACTGAAGTCTTCAGGAAATCAGACCAATAGTTTGTTGCATTATCCAAGACAAAACTGGGATGTGGTGTCTCTAAAGTCAGTCTCTCAAGATGGTTCTCAAACTGTATTACATTTGTTTATGACAAGTTGGGTTTATTCTTAAAAAACTGCCAGCACTTTCAACGAGGGCATTGGCAACTTCTTCTTTTTCTCAACATTTCCCAGCTGATGAGATTTGTGCGGTTGCTACCTGTCTAATGTACATACGTTTTTGTCTTACTATAAGCAGGACGTGCAATCCAGGTCTTGTACCTCCCTTGGCTCTGTTGTTCTCAGGACCATCGTTCCTTAATACCATCCAGACATCTGTGTAGCTAGGGAGTCTGTCCCATCCATTGAATCAGATGAAAATGGACAACAACAGATACGATAGTTATGTACTCACCGTAATGATAGATCTGTGTTGTCCTATTTTTGTCTGGTTCAACTTCCCACTCTCCTTCCCCCTTCCAAATTGTCACTTACTGTACCTTGAGGAATGGGTGATCCGCTAGGAGAATCTTGCTAACACAAACCTTAAGTTGGCTCCTTCTGTCCTTCATATGGGATCCCCCCTTCCAGGTTTTGTTGTATGGAACATGTTTTAAGTAGTGTTCGTAATACTTGACACATATATTCTTACATTAGATAAACTCGATCCAAGGTATTTTGAGGCTGGAAGGAGAATTATGGGTAGTGGAGGAGTCAGAATCCTGGATCTGAAGGTTTAAGATTTGAGGGTAGAAGGAGAATTATGGGTAGGGGAGGAGTCAGAGTCCTGGATCTGAAGGTTTAAAGGTGCTGAGACCAGATCCAAGCCAGATCTCAGTCTCATCTGTCGAACTAGAAGAAAATAGGACAACAAGGATCTATTGTTATGGTAAGTACATAAATTTTATTTCACTTACCTGGTTAACAGGTAAGTTTATTAAGTAAAATTAAATTAGAACCGTATTAAAGAACAACCACAAAGATTTGGCAATGGTACACAGTTTATAAATTATAGCTAGAACGGCACTGCTGATGATATGGAGTGCATCTTTCTATCAGATGTCATGGAATAAGTCTTGCATAAATTGTGGTTGTGTGTACTATTGTGGACATCTTGAATGTACAATGAAATACAATAAAGATAAAAATGTTAGTGACAAGTAATTTAAAATAGGAATGAAACTTATGAAGACTTGGTGGCTGCAGTGCTAGTAGGTGCAGTTGCAATGTCAGGGTGTCTCTAAATTGTCAGTGGAGAAAAACATTGGCACTGCTATACTTATAAAGAGCATAGAAATTGCTGAAAATTATGCTAATGTCAAAACCAAGTGAAAGAGAGAGAATATTTTTAACTCTGATATGTTATATGCTCTTCAATATTCTACAGATTGTTATTTTGTTTCTGTCCCGTATTACAATTGAAGGCTAGCAATATAGAGGATTATCCTTGGATGGGGCAATAGGTGATGATTTTAGTGTCTGTTTGAACCAGACAACCTTGGGAACATGAGTTGAACTTGGATGGCTTGTAAGGGCCCTGGGGCCACTAGCCTAGTAACCTCCTATGATCGGGTCTCTGATTATAACCAGCTTGTTTGTTTGACAGGGGGATATCAAGAAATTCTCCTTAAGAAACTCAGTCATAATTCTTTGTAGTGCATATTTCCATATACTGCAGTAGTTACAGAAAAAAATGTTGGAAGGCTAAGTGTTTTACAGCCAATGCAATACTACCCTAAAGAGAGCAGTCACCACAGAAGAGCACTGGGAAATGCAAATAACTTTGAAACATTTTAAATACTTCATTCAGTGGCTAAATAGATACATGTTTTAAAACTAACTGTGCTTGTTGCTGCTGTTTTCTTTGGTCGCTGATTGATGACAGCTGTTAATTAATGTTCTAGCATAAGACTAGAACTCAACAGTGCTTAGGAGTGCTTAACAAAAGCTTGCTAAGCTCTTTTCTGATGACAGAAAGGTGCTTAAGAAACTTGTCTTTTTCAAAGTTTCAGATCAATTTTGTGGTGCTCCATGCACTAATGAATATTTTGCAGTACTTTATGTTTAAATTATACGTATGAAGAGAAAGAACTTCAGATTTTCTTCTTGCATTAGGCACCTTTCCTGTATTGAGAAGAGTAACAGGAGAGTGGAAGTGTACAGTCTGGGTCCAATAAGGAGGGCATGCATTTGAGTTGATCCCCCCCCCCCAAATGCCATCAGCACAGGTTTTCTCTCATATAGCACAAAATATACGTTGCTGCCATGCATCTGGGATGTACCCCCAAAACACAGTGAACTCAGAATTGCTCCCATACAACCTCAAAGACACCTAGTTCCAAGCACTATGTAATTCTTTAGGGAGCTGTGCATCTGTAAAGAATCACGTAAGCACTACAAACACAGAGTGATGTATAACTTTTTAAACATAGTATAGTCTTATAAGGTTATGATCAGCTTTTAAACATCATTAAGCAAAGCCATCTCCATAAATATTGTTACAAAAATGATCTCTGCTTTTCAAGAGTAGAAATGCACATTTCTAATATCAAGTGCAAACCTTTTTCCAACATTACTGGGCTATACCATCATAGGTTCATAGGCAAGGACTAAGCTAACTGCCTTTGCAGGCCATTTTAAGTCTAGCCACTTTCCATTTTGGTGCTTGAATTAACCTATCCCCATTTGGTATTATACTGGCCTTACCCATCCCTGTCAATAATTATATATTAACCCTAGTGAGAATAACTGAGATCATACTATAGATAATTGCAGGAGGCTCTTTCACGGGATAAAGCATTTAGGAGCTGCCTCTGTCCATTAGTAGTACTGGGGTAAATGTTCTATTACCCAGCCATTGATCCAAGTTGTACCTGAATATGGACAATGATGAGCTTTTTTTTATGTGACTGAGAAGTCTGTTCCAGAGCAATGGTATCCTCTACGAGATGTACACATCTCTCCACACCACTCTGTTGAAGTTGCAGAAGAAGTTTAGATCCCTGGACAGAGTATTTCTGATGCCATTTAACTTGCTGATGTGCAGTAGGTCCATAAGTATTAGGTCAGACGATGCCTTGTATGCCAGGCACATGTTATCTCTTAGCAGCCTGTAGGATACCGAGTATAGTGACAGGGCTGTGTGGCAGTTCATGTAGGACATATTGTTTAGGCCTTGCATCCTTTTAGGAAGGTATCTCTGTGAGCATTCTATTTGTTGTATATCTCGGGACAGATATATGTCAAAGGGTGTTCTGTCCTCAAAGATTAATGTAACGAGGGATGCTTAAAGGAGGACAATGCCATCTGTAGATCAAGACACAATCCCTTTGTTTATATGCTGTGCAATATAGAAGGACTTTGTTATCATATGTTATGATAGAAGACACATGTTAATTGAAATTTACATCACTGTCTACTTAAGCTCCCAAATCCTGAATACTTGGTCAACTCTTAGGGTTGTATTGTTAATGTGGTAGCTCCTTGGGGTAGATAACTTCCTAAAGGATATGATAATGCATTTTTTGGCATTCAGTTTCAGTCCATGACTCTGGCATCAGTTGTTTGTTTAGGATAAACCTTACTGCAGGATGACTAATTTATGTAGGGATTTAATAGCTGCTCCTAAGTAGCAGTCTTCTGCACATTTAGTCATTCAGGGCCCTTTGGTATTGACTTTTAATTCAGCGAAGTAGATGTCAAACAGGAGAGGTCCTAGCATGGAACCTTGGGGCACTCCACTGTGAGTGGTCCCTTTGTGGAAGTAATTTTTCCTATTTTGATCTCCTATGACCTATCTGCAAGCCATTTGGCAATTCAATGGGTGATGTAGGACATTTATTCCCAGTTTATTTAGCTTTTGTACTATTTCTACTATTATTGCTGTCCGAACTACAGTCTGAGGTGCCAGACTAGGTAGAGATTTACACTGATGAAGTGTTTGAAATGAAAATGCTGTATTTTAAGTGACTGCGTTTATGTGTTCACTATGTGTTTTGTGCACATATTAAATTGGTTTTAAAAGGCTTCCAGCTGGCTTCTGATATATTGGTACCTTGGATTTGGTTATTGGTCTCATTTTGGTACCTTGTGGGTGTTTTTTCTTGTTTTTTTTAATTACTAAATGAGTCTCATATCCTGCAGTAGTTCATAATTCTACCACAACTGTGAATGAAAGTACAAGACTAAGATCTTGCACTGAGTTAAAATACAAACAGTTAACTTGTACAAGTAATTCTACTTATGGAGATAAAAGTACAGTATAATGTATAAATGAAGCACAGATTTTGCTGTAATTCACAATTAGGCCATAATTACAAATGAAGAATAAGGTCCCACAGAAAGTGGCAAATAATGCAAAGAGGTAATTTTTTTGGCTAAAATGTGGAAAATAAAATCAAAGCACAGATAAATAGAAGTGTATCTGCAATATTCAAGCAGAATTTAAAAAGTTTATTTTTTCTTCCTTTTTTGATGAAAAGCTCATTTTTCCTAGTTCAAACTTTCCCCTTTTCTCAGAGTCTTGAATAAAAGTGATACTCCTTGCTCTTAAGTACGTCACACAGGAGAACTGCAAGAGACAGCGGAGTGGTTTACTAACAGCAACTGGTCCATGTAAGAAATTGCTATAGTTGGTATCCAGTGCTGATGTGTCACTTATGTAGTACTTGTCCACATTTCTGTAATATTTGGAATGGTGTTCACACTCAACTAGGACAAACTGATTGATTCCTGTGGCATATGATTAGTGTCTGGTTGTTTATTTTAAATCCCATGCATTATCATGTGCTTTCATAATTAGAGTTTTCATTTTTAAATATACAGACCATTACCTGACATGAGTATGTGTTTAGGTGTAGGTACACTGTAAGTTACCAGCATGTGTTCTTGGACATAGACAGCTATTAGAATGAGGATATGCTGGTTGCCATAGTCCACTTAACATTTGCTAGCCTAACATTTATACTGAATAGCTTTTAGCTTTATTAGGCAACAAATAACAAAAAAATAAAGAAACAAATTCTTACAGCAATTGCTCTATGTCAAATTATACCACTGTATTGCATGCTATGTTGGTATTTATTATGTATGCAGCTCTGGTTCAAATTTTAGTATTGTATGGAATGTTGTTCTCACTAGTAGTGCTGTGGTACTGTGCAACCACAGATTGGGTCTCACAATGTACAACTGGTGTTGCTTCACTTCTCTTCCCTTTCCAGCCACTCTATCCACCATCAAATTTGTAACCAGCTAACCACTTAATGTCTTACTCCAAATCACAATTTAAAGGACTTTAACCAGTTCACTTTTATTTAACAGCAGCTGTACAGTACTTATCATCACAACACATTTTATTTCCAATATTATGTAATGCTCCAGACCTTTACTGTCATCCACTAATCTGTCTACTAGTCTTCCCCTTAATAACTCATCTAGAGCATACAAATATAAAATCACTGAAATCTGCATATAATAAAAAATAACAATCTCAGCCATTGTTAAACACGCATGTTAACTACACACTAAATGTACAATCCTGGTGGCCTGGCCCCTGGTACAGAGATTGAAAAAGCAATGTTCTTAACTAAAAAAAAAAATAAAAATCTGACGTTATCTACTCCATAAAACAAGTGTATTACAACTGTAAAAACATCCAGTTTCTTTGAATGTAACTACTTTCAAGTAATTCAATTTGGTAGTAGAAAACTGACCCAAGCCCATTTCCTCCCATTAAAACTCAAACAAATGTCATTAATTTAAATGTTCTACCTGTAGCTTCCCTTAATATCAGTAATACAAATAAAAGTAATAATAATAATAAATGGACTTTGCATGAAACCTGGCTTACCAGCATTCTTCTTAAGTTATAGACAGCACAGAGACTTGGTTGAAATATGAACAGTCTTTCTTCATATATCCAAACATTGTATTGCATCTTCTTTGACAGCTGACCTAAAGAATGTATTTGTGGTGAGGCTATGCTTCTAATTCATAAACATGATAACCTTAAAGTAGTACTAATAAGCAGTAAAACAAAGTATGACAGTGGTCTGAAATAGATTCATATTCAGGTTTCACTAGGAATTCATACTAAAATAAATATTTCAATTTATATATTCTCACATCCTTGTCTACTGCTTTAGTCAGTCAATTCATTCAAAACACCCCCCCCCAAAAAAAGCAAAAAAAACAAAAACAAAAAAAAAAAACGAATGAAAGAGCTTTTTACCTTCTTGTGACTTCAACATGGACAGGAAAGGAAGCAAAAATCAAACTCAACAGAACGTTGTCACTGCTTAATCTTATACAAGTAGTTACTACAGCTACAAGACCAAATACCACATCAGGTAATAGTACAATATTAACGATTTTAATTACCAACATTCCCAGAAAAATGTATCACTGTCTTAATGTGCTATAGTATTGATCTGATTGTATCTTTTCCGTTCATTCCCCAACTCATGGGTTTCAGATCTGACCTCAGATCCTACATCAGCTGTTTTTTTTTTTCCAGATTTAGGCTCCTTAGCTCATGCTCCATCCCTTGGGCAGCTGCTGTGGTGCAGCGGTTAGCATTGCCACCTCACAGCAAGAGGTTCTCCAGTTCAGTCCTCAGCTAGGGCACCTTCTGTGTGGAGTCTGCATGTCCTCCCTGTGGTCGCGTGGGTTTTCTCCCACATCCCAAAAACATGCTGTAGGTGGATTGGACACTCTAAATTGGCCCTAGGTGTGAATGCGTGCATGTGTGTGCCTTCTGTGGAAGGATGGGTGCTGGGCTGGCAACCTGACACCGTAAAACTCCACTGCCAATCATGAGCAGACAGGTGATCCATTGTGGTGACCCCTAACCAAGAAAAAACAAAAGAAGAAAAAGCTCACGCTCCATCCCTTACTCATAATCCACTCCAAACCCCGCATTACCTCAGTTGTTGTTTGCTGTTCTCACTGTTTGGCTATGGTTGACAATAGTGTAGTTAGGGCAGGGTGAGAGGAGCAGCAGCATAGGCACAAAGTGTGTGAGGGTGTGATCAGTTGATCCTGATTTCTAATACAGTACTGACTTTTAAAAGCCTGCAGTCAAACCTGAACACTGTATCACTCCATGTGTAGTCTAAACTGTGGTAACTGCTTGTTACATTATACACAGTGTGCTGCAGTTTATAAGAAGAATAATCTTTTAAGTAAAACATGACTGTCTAGTACTTTGTGCAGGCAGGGTATAAACTGTAGCAACTGTTTTCTACATTTTTAGCAAGCAGTTTGCTGCAGTTTATAACAAGAAGAGATTTTTTTGTCATAAAATGTAGGAGGATTGGGGCAGGCACAGAAATAGGAACTGAATGGCTAGGCAGGAGGTAGGGGGGGCATGTTGTACATCTGGCCACCTAATTTGCTGTACCAATAGAAGGAACAACCTTTTTTCTTTTTAATGGATAATGGGAGGGAGGCATGAATTTGTAGAACTGGTTCATGTTACTGGCCCAGAGTGATGGTTGAGCAAGCTAAGCTTCTGGTGGTTGACGTAGCTTAGGTCATTAGAGATAAATAAAAACTTTTGGTGTACTTCTTTTGCTTTAATTTTCACTCTTTAGCATACTTATGGATTCTTTCCACCTTTATCTTATTTATTTATTTAACATTTGTTTGCCAAGATAGTCCGAATGGACAACAAGTGTCCATTTTCAGCGGAGTCCTGGGGAGAAAAACTCCATAAGTTTACAGAGAGAAGAAAAATTTACAAAAGAGACATAAAAGAGTAGTAGCATACAGATTGTAGACTTTACAGCCGTTAGTATACAATAAGAGGATATTCCCCCTTTTGGTTGAAAATACAAGTGTACAGAATATACAATGAGAGTAGACAAGAACCTGGTAGAGCACTGCAAGATATTTCACAATTGAATAAGAGTATATAAATGTTTAAGTTTTCCATATATACATTCAAGCAAATATACATGTAAGAGTATACATACACACACACACACACACACACACACACATATATATATATATATATATATATATATATGCATATACATACATACATATACAAATATATATATATATATATATATATATATATAAAATATATATATATATATATATATATATATATATATATATATATATATATATATATATATACATACACACATGCGTTCCTTCGTTGAAGGTTTTGCGTTAGGCCCGGCAAGCCAGCACGTAAAAATCTACTGCCAATCATTAGCAGACCGGAGTTCCGCTGTGGTGACCCCTAACCGGGAAAAGCCGAAAGACACAACACAACATACACACAGACACACACACACACACACACACACACACACATATATATATATATATATATATATATATATATATATATATACATGCATACATATATACATACACTCATATATAGGTTATTGCTCACACATGGATAGGTATAGTTAGATGGTGTTGTTTGTGTTGTCCAGGACAGACAGAGTGTAGAAATAGTAAGTGGACAAGGGGCTTCAGGGGGTCAATTACAGTTGCATAAATGGTTGGTGAAGAGGTATGTTTTAAGTAGGCTTTTGAAGGAGGGTGTGGAGTTTTGTAGTCTGAGGTCAAGGGGAAGGTTGTTCCATATTTTTGCTATTTCATGGGCAAATAATGATTCCCCGGAGTTCTTTTTGCATGTGATTGTTTTGATTAAGGCTTTGTTGGAGGACTGAAGTTGTCTATTTGAATTGTAGAAGTTCAGCATACCAGTCAGGTCGGGGGTTTTCTCGGGATAGTAGAGAATTAGATGAGCTAGGCTGAGTTTAATCGGTTCAGAAATTCAAGCTAGCACAAGGCTTGTTGGGAAAAACAGTGGTGGGATCATGATTTGGCATTGGTAGCGAATCTAGCAATTTTGTTGTAACAGATAGAAAGTTTATTAAGGTCAGTTTTGTAAAGATTAGTTCGAATTGGGGATACATAAAGCAGAGTAGATAGGAGGTGGGTCCTGGCTATTGCAGTTTGAGATTCGGTGGCTAGATAACTTTTACAGCGATACAGGGAACCTAGCTTTTTGTGGACTTTAGTGATAGTTGTTGATATGTGCTTTGTGAATTTGAGTTGCTGGTCAATGGTAACTCCTAGAAGTTTAGCCTCAGTGACAGGGGTGATTTGGGTTTTCCTGGTGGAGAGTATAGAAAAGGTAAGGTTGCTCGTTTTAGTAGAGTGGAATAGCATTAGTTGTGTTTTCTTAGGATTTAGTATGAGTTGTGAGTTGTTAAGCCAGTTCTCTATTTCAGAGAAGGCTTCTTGGGCTTTCCTCTCTTGCTTGGTATAAAACAAAAAACTTTCCTTTTTGAACAAATATTTCTGTTGGCTTAGGCTTTGTGCCTCTTCCTCTCATACTGTAGATTGATAAAACTCCCTTTTTACCTTTGCTGGTATCTTGTCTTTGTCTCTCTTTGAGATAATTTGTATTACCACTACTGGTATTTTACTTTTTGTCCTTTTGTGATTTATTTGTGCCTTTGTTGCAGTAATTAAGTTGTTTTTTTCTGTGGTAGTGTTGTGGTAAGACATGGCCAATAAACTTTCTGACTTAAAAAAACGTTTTTCTTGTCAACACAAAAGTCCCTATTTGGATGCTCAGTCCAGATGTTTTTATTGCTTGGGAGTCAGTCATTTGGACATTAGGGCTCAAGTTGAGTGTAGAAATAAGAAAACCTCTGCCACGACAGCTGCCAAGTACTAAAACACTGGAGATTTATTGTGTAAAAACTTTTAAGCGCTTTTTGTTTGTTTTTAGTAGTTTGTGTATAAGGTTGATTGACGCTTATTTATTATTTTTTTTTACTAATATGTTTTTGTTACATAATACTTTACCGAATTGTCATTTAGGCAAAAAGTGTTTTATTTGTTTCCATGTTTACAACGTCCTATTTTGTAATGAGTTATGAGTTTTACTTTGTATATGTAGCATTCGGCAGTTTGGTATGTTTCCCTTGATACATGCAAGATTTTCGTGTATACTTTTTTGACACATGCATATACATTTTTTATATTCCATATTTTATATAACATATATATTTATATTTTGCATTTATATCGATGTTGCCACAGTATTTTTAGTTTAGTTTTATGATTTAGTGTAGGTTGGTCCGTTTAAAAGCAGCAATTTTTTATGAATGTGTATCTCTTTAACAAGTTCAATGAATGAGTTACATTGTAAATGATAGGTCAAGTTTGATCACCTGCTTGTTTAAAAGAGTTCTGAACTATTAAATTTCATTTCTGAGGAAGTTTGCTTGCTAGCAAATGAAAAGTGCTTAAAAGTTTTTCCACAATAAATCTCCGGTGTTTTAATACTTGGCAGCTGTCGTGGCAGAGGTTTTTTTTTCTTTTTGCTTATAGTTTTGTGTGCTGTTTAGTTTTTGAGTGCAGAAATAAGCTATTTTTAAAGGGTCTTCTTTCTTCCTTATCTCTTTCTGGAGTGTCCCCATCTGCCAAGAAGCCTGTGGAAAAACAGAAAAGGGATAAGGGGGAGAAGTCTAATGATAAATCTTAGGAGCAAAGGAAGCAATTCCCTGACTTCTCTCTTTCCTCTGTTCTGGCTTCAGCTCTGCCTTCTAAGATCCAAAGGACTTCAGATCTGGCCACTGCATCAGATTTGTCACATTATTCCTCTAGAACTCATTCTCAATAAGCCCCTCATTCCTCACCAGAGCTGATTGCATCCAGGCTGCACTCACCTTTTCTTCACCTCACAAGAGACACCTCACAAGACTTCTAGATCTCCATCATCTTCATCTTCCTTCAAGTCTACCAGAAGTCTCTCTGAAGCAGATATGGACAGAATGATGAGGAAATTCAGTTGAGAGTTCTTCTGGTTCTGACTCCCATCAGACCAGTGAGCTTTGGACTGCTCCAGACCCCGTCAGCTGTTCCTACTCTGATCTGCCCCCCCCCCCAGTTTTGGAAGTGTCAGACCCAAGACTTCCAGGATTGTCCTCATCAGATCTGAAGTTTCTTCTTTGACTCCAGCAATAGCTCTGCTCCATCCAGCAGTGACATGTCAGAGCTGTAGGGATCTCAAAGCCATAGCTTTGGCATTAGATCCATGATTAATGCTTCAACTCTGAGAGTCTCAGAGTCATCCCTTCCCTTGTAGCTTTGGCATTAGATCATCTTCCATCTTTGCTTTTAGGCAGGATCAGGGGGATTCCCAGGGCTTCCCTAGCCAGGTGGATTTTGCTTTGACTGGGGTGGTTTGAGGATCTCCCTTCACTTCTACCTTTGAGGCAGTGGAGAGGTAATTTCTTTTTTTTTCACAGTGGAGAGATCATTATCCAGTTTAGGAGATAAGACATCCCAGTCCCCCTCTGGTCTGCTTCCCACTCCACAACTGTCTGCCCTGTGTCCTGAACCTACTCATTCTGTCCCTTCCAGACAGCTGGTCCTTACTAGTCTTGAGACAGTCCTCATCCAGGATTCCCTACAGACTTCTGAGTCTTCTCCAGATCATCCCACGTGGAAGCAACATGGAAGCATACGTGTGAAGAAGACACACAGACTCCCCATAGGAGTCACTAACAGAAGACACAGACTTCAATAAAGGGGAGAGGTCCCCCAGATCACTCCTTGTGGATGTCTTATTCAGACAGATTCTTGAGCATCTGAGACAGAAAGGTGGTTGATCTTCTGAAGCTCCTTCTCAGGAGGAGTCTCCATGCCTTGAGGCATTTGATACTGACTGAGCTTTTTCCTGGTTGGTTTCCCTGGTTGATGAAATGGTTGCTCTCATCTCTCATAGGGCATGGAAGGATCTGAATGTGGCACAGTCCATAACCAAGAAACCTGACAAATAGTGAGCTGCACCAAAAAAAGTGTCCACTGGAGCAAGGGACCCCCTTTTGATGCTGTGGTAGTGGTGGCAGCAGCCACTAAGAAGGAACTCGCCAAGTGGAGTCAAACTGTCCATCCCCCCTAACAGGGAGTCCAGGGCCTTGGATAGATATTGGAAGTGAGTTTATGCTTCAGCAGCTTTTGCTATATAGTCACTGAATTATTTGGCACAACTTACTAGATTCCAGAGGAACTTCACTAAAGAACTCTCCAAATCTTTTGCTGGATTCATCTGTGGAGGACAAGAAAACCATGTCTTTGCAACTGGCCACCCAGAATGTACCTCTAGAGCCATGGGTTAAGGTGTTACTGTTCGGAGGCATGCTTGGATGTGCTTATGTGACTTTGCAGAGCCTTTTAAGATGTATTTCATCAGTGTTCCCTTTGATGGATCAATGCCCTTTGGACCCAAGATTAAAGAAACTTTCTACATGAATGAACAGGATGGGAAAAGACTTTCTTCAGGAACTAGAAAGAGGGATGAAAGATGTGGTTCTAAAACTTCCAGAGTTTTTCCAAGCACTCCAATGAAGACAGATCCCCCTGAGGCAGAGGTGGGAATTATAATAACAAACATCACTGCTGCTGCTGCTCTCTGGAGGGAATAAGAGAACCCTTGTCTCTGCACGCAGATACCTAGATGTTCATCACCAAAGATGTCTGGGTGCAGACAATTTTCAGAGGCTACTATATTCCATTTTTCCATCTTCCACCAAACACATCAAAGAGGTTACCCAATGTGCCACTCATCAGAGAAAAGATGCAGCATTAGAAATGCAAAAGCTGCTAATAAAAAGAGTCATCCAAAAGGTCCCACCAGACCAGCAAGGATGTGGAACTTCTTTGAGTTACTTTTTGGAGCTAAACCACTTGGATCAGTTTGTCAAACTCTTGAAGTTCTGAATAGTTATATCTTAGTCCTTTCTTCCACTATTGTGGAAGGATGATTGGATGTGCTCAATAGATCTCCAGGATGTGTACTGTCACATCAAAATAGATAGATAGTCCTCGGGGATTTCTTCACTTCTGGCACTGGGATCCAGTCAGTTTCAGTTCAGAGCCCAGCCCTTTGGTCTTACCACAGCCCTCCAGAGTTCATCAAGTGCATGGCAGTGATCGCAACTCACTTGAGATTGTTAGGATTCTGGGTGTTTCCCTACCTTGATGACTGGATCCCCATCACCCCCACCAAGCATCTTTTGACACATGCTAGTGATTACTTGCTCCACCTCTGCTCCAGTCTGGCCATTGCAATCAATTACAAGTCACAACTTTGCTCCACACAAGTCCTGGAATTTATAGGTCCTCACTTTGGCACTGTCTCCCAAACAGCAAAACTATCACAGTTGAGACTTTCCACTCTACAAAGTCAAGCTTTCACATTTCTGTCTCTTCACCCCCCCCCCCCATTCAGATTGACTTTACAGCTCCTGAGATCCATGGCTGCCTCAATTACTCTTGTTCTACTGGGGAGGTTTTACATGAGAGTACTTCAGTGGACATTGGTGGTACAGTTGTCAGTAAGGTGGCAACAGATGAATTTCTCCATCTGGACCAGCAATATTTGCAGGGAACACACAATCTAGTAGATCCACGCACCAAAGGTGTTTGCAGGACCTTCCTTTATTCTACCCTTACCAAAGGCTATGGTGACCATGGACGCTTCTCAGCTGGGGGGATCACTACTTGGGAAAAATGGTTCAAGGCATGTGGTGTCCTACAGAAGCCAGTCTGCCATCAGTGGTGTGGGGATGAGAGCAGTCCTCCTAGTGTTGCAGGTATTCCAGGACATTCTCCCTTTGGGGATGATTGCTATACAGACAGACAGCATGTCAATAGTTTGGTACATCAACAAACAGGGGGAAAGCCATTCCTTACCCCTTGCATTGAGAAGCAATGATAATGTGGCAGTGGGCAATCTCTTTCAACTTCTTTCTAATTATAGCGCACATTCTGGGGAAGTACTTCATTTTAGAGGACAAACTGAACAGGTCTGTTCTACTGCCTCATGAGTGTCTCTCAGTTTGTCAGTGGTGAAGCAGATTTTTTTGTCTTTGGAGCAACAATGCTGTGATCTTTACGCCTCTCCTCACAATTTCAAGTGCAGCAGGTACGTTGCCCTTTTCCCTCCAGTGCAGGAGTCACCAAGAGATGCTGTGCGCCATGATTTACCCCTAGTCTACTTTATGCATATCCACCACCTCTCCTTTTCCCAACATTCACTGTAAGCAATGGCACTGATGGTCAATAAAGACTGGAAGATGCAGATTTTAGCATCTAAACAATTTAATTTTCCACTTTTGTCACACCAAGACCTCATCTGAAAAACAAATGAAACAGTAAAAGACCAACAACTCATCTTAAATACTTTCCTGCTGCATAAAATTATTCAACTAACTTATAAAAATTCTCATTGAATCAAAGAAGGTCTCAAATTAAAAAGACATACGTCAAAAGTCAATATACAAATCTAAAAAATGATCATTATAACAAAAAACCCACAAAAAGCACATCCTACTGCAGTGAAATTAAACAATGAATAATAAATAAAGTAGAAGTGTAAATTACACTTTCCTGATGGTTATTTTCCTATATTTTAAGAAGCATTTGATGTTTATTGCATCATTTATTCCAGGCCTCTTATCCGCCCCCAATTTTATTTGCCAAGAAGTTTCTCTCTGTTCTATTACATTTTTAAAGTCTCCTCCTCTGGGGTCTGTTTTTACCATCTCCAAAACTGAAAATAAAAACTTCTTAAATTTGTTGCATGTTACTGAATGTTTATATAGGGCATTGTTGTCATCCTTAATTTAAATACTATACATGTGTTCTCTCATTCTTTTCGTTAAAGTTCGTGTGGTCATTCCCAC
Source organism: Protopterus annectens (assembly GCF_019279795.1). NCBI lineage: Eukaryota > Metazoa > Chordata > Ceratodontiformes > Protopteridae > Protopterus > Protopterus annectens. The sequence continues at coordinate 705,660,124 of NC_056734.1, forward strand.
ATAAAATGCTTTGCATCCACTACACAAAGCGATATATACTAAGCCTTTTGCCCTACAGGTCAAATGACTAGGCACTTTAATGATATATTTAATATGGAGCAAGTTTACAAAGGGCCGTTCTAGAATATACCTGCAAAAACTGCAGTGTCCACATTTGAACATCCCCATTTGCTGGAAGGTGGATGTAATGCCTCTATTAGAGGAACACTTTTTCAAAACATTCCTCAAACTATTGTTGCTCCTATAAACAAAATTAGGCTTAGTGCCTAAAATTTTTATTAGCTCACTGTTACCCTCAACAATCTTCCAATTTCTTTGTATAATCTCTCGAATCTTACCACTGTCTGTAGTCATGTCAAGATTGCACACGGTGCCAAAACTGGATGAACTCCTTCTCCTGATGTTATTAATAATAAGCGGACTTTTCAAAATAGGTGGATATAATTTGTTTCTTTTTATCAAAATGTCCTTCTGTAAGGACTCTAAATACTCAAGTTCATAACCCGTCAAGAAACATGGAAGTAATCCTGTGAAATTCACTCTTCAAATCTACCCAAGAGGTAGTCATATGACAAGCTCGTATGTATTGCCCCTTGGGAATGTTCTTTTTAATAAAATAAGAGTGATTGCTTTTAAAATGCAAATAACCCATTAGTGAAAGTATTCTTCCTATAAACCTTACTTTCAAAATGCCCTTTTGATTCATTCCTTTCTAAGTTCACATCAGGAAAATCAACCTTGTTCCCCATACCACGTTTCACAAACTGTAAATACCCAGACTGAGCTTTCAAATCTTTAAGAAACTGTTCGCTAGTGTTACTGTCCCCCTCAATGATGAAAACAAGGTAGTCTACAAACCTGGCATAAAAATGTATGTTATACACCAGTTTCAACCTAGAAAGAATGTTGGATTCCCTCTGCGCCATCACTATATTGGCATACAATGGTGTGGCTGGCAAACCCATCGCAACACCCTTACATTGCTTGAAGAAGCGTCCATCAAACATGAAATAGTTGTGTTCCAAAATTATTTCTAATAAACTACCAACCAAATTCACTTGACCAGATTCCAACCTGGAACCTAAAGAGAGAAACTCTCTAACTGCCTCAACCCCCTGTTCATGAGGAATACAAGTGAAAAGTGCAACTACGTCAGCCGTCATAATGAAATGTTTTTCTTTATCAAAAACAAAATTAGAAATAAAATTCCTAAATTTATCTAACAGATCCTAAGAGTCACAAACAGCAAAAAGATTCGCAGGAATCACCAAATAAGGCCTCGCACCAAGAAAATATAATGTATTTATTGAATCCACAGCGAGAGTTACAGCCAAAATTAACGCTTCCAAGCTGATACGTTTTCGATCAAAATCTTCTTCAGATACAAACAGCATTATAAAACAACCATAATATATACCTTATTATTTAATTGAAAAAATTGCCTGTCCAATAAAATTCTTGCTTAAAAAACTCACAATTAACATTCCGTGGAAAAGACCCAAGGGGCACATTACATTGTTTTAAAATATATAAAGCACAATTGTCTCTAATTATTTTTAGTATTTAAATAATTGTTGACAAAAATTTATTAAAAACCACTAACAATAATATAATCCTTGACAAAATTCTCTAAAAGAAATATATATTTATATAATATATAATATATAATGAATAGTATAATAGTAATACTGCCATCTTGTGGTTTGCTTATAAAATACATCTAAAAAAATCAAAGTTTTGCTGATCTTAATCTCAATACAGGCTTAATAGACAAAAAATCATTTAGACCAGGGGGTTTTGTAGATTCCAAAATAATCTGCCAAAACAACTTCCTGTATTCCAACTTCGCCTCCCACATACCTCCTCTTATGTCCTTGGGGACAGTTTCCAAAACAAAAAAGACAAATTTTGCCTGAGGACAAACACAAGTGTGCCTATACAGTGCATTGTTGTTATGCTGTTTTCTAACATCATATAGATGTTCATAAATGCGACACTTTAATTTTCTCTCAGTTTTCCCCACATAGAAGGAGGTACATTGATTGCAGACAGCAATGTACACAACTCCAAAGGAATCACAATTTGAAAAACTATTACTAACAATATGTCTATTCCTTGCAGAAATAAAAAATTGTCTTTGTTAGTAATGTTTGAACATTGTGAACAGAAACCACATTTGTAGGTTCCATACCTACGAGACCCGTTACTCTTAAAACTGGATGTACCAAACTCAAAAAGTTATTAAAAATTTAAGTCCTTACGATAAATACATTTTAATGGCTGTTGTTTATTTAACCCCAGGTCAGAAATTTGAACAAACCTTTCCCATTCTCTACTGATAACATCTTTAATCACCCCCAAATCACCTGAATAATCTAAAATATATGCATGATCCCAATTATAAGGCGTATTGTTTACTGCACTGGTTGTTGTTATAGGAGGTGCATCCTGCCCCAATATTGGAGCAAACCAATCTTTCCTACCCCGGATAACCACATCCAAAACTTCATCCAGTAGTGGTTTCGGATATGCTCTCTCACTAAACATGTTGAGCACTTTGTCACATTCCAATAAAAATTCATCATCATGGGAGGTCATTCTGCTGACCCTTACCAATTGTTCCTTAACTAAATTCTTCTTCTGAAAATAAGGATGTCCACTATAAAAGTGTAAATATTATGGTTGTTTTTTAATGCTGTTTGTATATTATGGTTGTTTTATAACGCTGTTTGTATCTGAAGAAGATTTTGATCGAAAACGTATCAGCTTGGAAGCGTTAATTTTGGCTGTGACTCTCGCTGTGGATTCAATAAATACATTATATTTTCTTGGTGCGAGCCCTTATTTGGTGACTCCTGCGAATCTTTTTGCTGTTTGTGGTTTTTGTTTGGTTTGCAATCATCTCCTTTTAGTGGTTTAGATCCTAAGAGTCCTTTAAGTAGGAGGGCAGACTCTGTACTACCGGATTCAAAAAAGAATCAGTCACCAATGCTAAACCCTCAGTAACTGAATGAGGGGCAGACACTGTCTGTCTGAATGGAAGGTCGGTCGTACACGTATGGATTTTTAGAATACCAAATTCCTCTAGCCAAAAATGGTACATTCTCATGTCAATAACATCATTCATGAGTGCTGCATATAAAAATGTATTGATGAACTGAAAACTTTTGTGAATATCCCTAACCTTAACTTCGGCATATTCATCTCTATTATTTAATAATTTAAACATGGATGCCTTATATTGTTCAATAGTCATTACTGCTATGTTGCCCCCCTTATCACTTTTCATATACCTCAAATCCCTCCTAGAGGTAAGCTCAGTTAGAGCTACCCATTCAGTACTGGTTAAATTATCAAACCATTTCTTCTTTTTCACACCCTTGTCCAGATAATAGCCAATATCCTGTGTACATGCTTCTTCAAAGATTTTTAGCGTCTGACTAAGTGCCGGTATATAACAAGAAGGTTTGTGTAAACAACTATAATCATTTTTAATGTGTTTTAACACATAATTCAAATTTAATTTATGGACATACTGTTTTAAATCAGTAACAGTCCTGGAAAAGTTCGCTCTCTTCATGGGCACAACATTAAAACCATAACTCAAGAATCTAACTTGTGAATCACTTAAAGTGATACCAGACAAATTTATAATTTTAAACTGGTCTTCACAGTGTCTTCCTGTTCGTCATTGGAGGACACCGAAGCTGTTAGTCCTCTCTGCTTCACGTTCTGAGTTCTCAAAGCCCATTTTTCTCTTTTGGGTAAAAAAGTAGCAGCTTTTGAATGTGCTCCTGCTGCGTTCAAGTTCAAAGAAGCTGTATTAACGGCCACTTTATTGCCACCAGAGGAATCTCCTGCTTTCACGTCACTGTCATCACCAGAAGGGGCTACACCCTGATTCTCTGCCCTAACAAACCTCGTGACCAGTTTCGAAGAACATGATTGTTCATTCGAACCCTTCACCCATTGCGGTCTATTTGAAGACTGTTTTTGGAACCAGCTGGATTTTTTATAGTTCTCAATGTTATTATTTAATGAAGCATTTTCATTTTTACTACTAGTGTGGTATAAAGTTAGTGTATGCAATGCCGTTCTCATAGGCTTCCACATCTCTGAGTAGTTTATTGTGTTTACGTTCTATAACTTTGTTCTCATAAGTTTCTACTTCTTTTAAAAGCTGATCATATAGATTCTCAGAATCAAAGTCTTTCATCAAAGAACTAAGTTCATCATCAAGCTTTATAATGTCCTGTTTAAGAGAGGACAACTTCTTTTTATTATTGTCTATCAGTAATTTTAAAAACTGTATACCAGTATTGTTGAAAAACTTTGTCAGCTCATCTAAAAAAGGATCAATGGCCTTAATGCCATTAGGGCATTTAAAAAACCTTAAGCCCTTAGGTATTATCTCAAGTTCAATACATCTCTGGAAATAATGAATTTCCAGATCCACTGACCAATACTTTTTCAATAATCTACATAAATTGTCACTCTTGTGATTGAACTCATCAGTTCTTGCTTTAGCAACTTATAATCTGCCTTCAAAAAAGGGTCATACCTGCTGTCCAGAACAGAGCGGACATCACTATACTGCACCGGTGTAGTATTAGCTCCAGAGCCCAAGCCATTTTCACTAGGGCCACTTGGAACATTAAAGTCAATAGCAGTCATTCGCGCATTATCAAAAGTAGATGTTATTTCAACAGGAATATTCTCTTTGGATACCAGTACTCTTAATGTCTTTTTTATTTCATTTATAAAGATGCCACCAAAATGTGAAACAAAAACTTTCATATTGGAAAACATCACTCCTCCTTGGCCTCCCTCAAATTATGCAAAGCCTTTCTTAACTCATTACATCTGATTTATGCTTTCAGGTGCATCTGCAGTTAACTCCTACTTATGCTTCTAGGCATCAAATATTTGTTCATATTTGTATCAATAATCAATAATTCCAAAACAGGGTTGTAAAAGATTTCATCTTAAAGCTTACACAATGGCAAACTCAGCTGCATTAATATTTGACATCTGTCTACTGCAAGTAAAGAGATATTAACTGTTGTTTTTATGATATTAATTTATATAGATATAATTTTCATATTTTTTAAATATCTAAACAACCATGTAAATTAGACATAACTCCTTAGCATCTTATGAAAGCTCTCAGCTAGGTGAATAAAATGCTGCTGACAGTATGTGTGTAACTTGAGTAGTTGCTGAGATATTGTTAAGTCGTTTACAAAATATTACAAACATAATACCTGTTGTGTTTACTGTGACTTATAAAATTCAGTTTAAGACCTAGAACCTAAAGAATACTACCGTACCAGTATAAAATAGTTTGTACTGAAATGTTTGTCATTTGCCCTTCTTTCATAACCCCTATGGTTCTAGAGATATGAACATTTGTTTGAAACGTGAGGACATAATTTGATTCTGTCAAAAGGCCTATGCTCTATCCATTGGAAGTTACAGTGCAGACTTCCTGAGCTCCATTGGAATGAATGAGTTAAGGCTGCTTTCCTCCTTAGACCTCCTATCAAGAATCCCAATTCCCCTTGGATCTTACTATCCTTTTACATATTTGAATCAGGCCCTCTTTGAACTGGCAGACAAAGTGGACTTAAACTTTTTGTACTGGAAAAAACATTTTTCTAGTTGGATTTATTTCAGCCAGATGAGTATCGGAGCTCCAGGCCCTGTCTTTTCAACCACCATACCTGATTTTTCATAAAGACAGAGTTTCATTATGAATCAACCCCTCCTTTTTACCAAAGGTTGCTTCAGAAGCAGTACTTAGCCAAACTATTAATTTGCCAGTTTTCTTTCCCAGTTACACTAACAAGCGGGAGTATGTGCTTCATTCCTTGAACATACATAGATGACTCAGTTTCTGTCTTCACAGAACAAAATCAGTTAGGAAATCTGACCAGCTTTTCATTTCATTTCATTTTCAGAGGCTAAATTGGGAAAGCCAGTGTCAAAAGTAACTTGCCAGATGGCTCAGTAATTATATGTCTTATGTCTATAAAGGTAAGGGAATGACTGTGCCACGGCATCCAAGAGCACATTTGAGAAGATCTCTTCCACCTCTTCCACATTCTTATCTAGAGCTTCATTAGATATCTGTGCTACTGCCACCTGGTCCAGTGCCCACACATTTGTTGCTCATTACAAATTAGATATTTGCTCCAGGGACAAGGTGGTGTCTGGCTCTGCCATTCTTCAAAATATCCTTCCATGATGACCACCTTGGGGTACAAGCAGCTTTGGAGTCTGTCCCATAAGTTGAGGAACTGACAGAAAGGGCAACATCAGATACAAAAGGTATGTACTTGCCATAATGATGCATGTGTATTGTCTGTTTCCCTTACTCCACTCACCTTTCCAAGTCTTAGAAGATACATATTGTCTTCTGGTATAACTTGTAGGGTATATCCTTATGACTGTTTCCCCCTTCCGCAGCTCCAGATCTGTTAATATGTTTCTATATCACTCTCAATTTTTGACCTTATATGGGATACTACATGATTAGTCCCTAATATTGTAGATCTGTGGGCAAACTCGATCTGAGGTAATGTGGGGCTTGGAGGGAATTATGGATAAGGGGAGGCGTCTGAGCTATTGAGCCTAAGTCTGGAAAAAGTGGCTGAAGTCAAATCTGAGGTCAGATCTGAAACCATGAGTTGAGCAAGGATGGAAACAGACAACACAGACATATTAAGGTTAGTACATAACTTTTGTTATGATTACTGTCCACGCTGTCTTTTAAAACTACAACATTTCTACCAGTACTGATTCTATCTAAAAACTTTCTTGAATTCTCAAGAACTGCCTTATTCTTAAAGTAGATAATGTAGGCTTTGCCACTATGTGTGGAACAAAGCCCAGTTAACAACACTTTCATGTTTCTACAATTATCCAAAACATGCTCTTTCCCATACAGCTGAGGAGACTCAATCAACTATCCTTGATGAAATCTTACTATTAAGAAACAATTTATGCTGCACTTGTGAGGTTAAAATTACAGCTAGTGGATTTGTCTTTATTGGTCTGGATGTACCCATAAAGTTACCAAAAGTACAATGTCATGCGCATACAGAAGACATACAACTGAATACTGTTATGTCCGTAAGTGGTCATTTGTATATATCCACTACATGAGGTTTAAGGTATTATACAGTGAAGACTCTGGCTTGACTTCATCATTCTTGCCATCTTTACTATTAAGGAAATACTCAAAAAATGCTAATGTAAGGAATTTGTTGGATGAGAGAACCAACAGATATTAACTGCAATCATTTCATGGAACTTAAAAAAAACACTTGCAGAATATCAGGTAATGAAATACATACATTGTTGATAAGAGCGATACAGCTATTGCATTTCAGGCAACTGCCCCCCCCCCCAAAAAAAAAAAAAAAAAAACCTCTTTCTAACAATGTCATAATCTCCAATTCGTATTTCAGAAAAATGAAATGTTGAATGCAGTTATGAAATCTAACTATCCAAATTTAACTCATCCACAGCACTTCCCTTCAGCAAATGCTATAGTACCTACATTTTTAATAGTGGTAGTCTGGACTCCTAAGCATGTGTGTGTGTGGGTGTGGGGGGGTAGAATAAGTAACTTAATGGATGGGGGCTAATAGAAGTGGCTGGAACTATATTATAGCATGGTAAAATTTCAGGAGGGTTACAACTTTATATAAATAACTGGTCGTATGCTATTGCACATGCTAAATAGTTTTTCAGCAGTAGTATTTCTCTTCAGAATACATGTCAGAGCCACTTTGAGAAAAAGAGTTCCTTTCAGACATTTGAGGAGGTTCTAGCCACTTTATTGACAGATTTACAGTGTACACTTCAGATATCTGACTGTAAACAAATAAAAAAATGGCCCCATCAATGGATTTCAGTTTGGTTCACTCAAGATATCTGACTGTAAAAGTATAAAAACAATGGCCCCATTAATGGATTTCAATTTGTTTCACTCAAGCACACAGTAGCCCTGCCAGATCAGATCAGTAACTTCTGAAATGTGAGCAAGTGAAAGAAGAGGGTTGTCAGTTTCAACCATAGACTTCCTTAGTAGCCACAAATTACAAGCATTTTATTGACTGTGTGTACACTTTATATGTCTGATTGTTATCAAATTAAAAATGGTTGCAATAATGTATTTTGGCTTGTTTCACTGAAACACACACTTGACCTGCCAAGACAAGTCAATGACTAATTAAATGTGATCAAACAGTAGCAGAGGTCAGTCACTTTTAGCCACATGCTTCCCCTGTATCTATCAAGTTTTGCTACTATAATTACTGTGTACATCTCAAATGTCAGGGTGTGATAAATAAATATGGCAACAGCAATGTATTTTATCTTGTTGATGTCAAGCACATATATTGAAACATATTGTAACCTCCCTAGCTTATTGTTTCAAACACCCCTTTACTATCCCTCTTCTAAAGGTTTCCTCACTAACCACAGCTGCCGACTATAGACCTTTCACAGATACCTGTCCTTAATCTAAGAAGAGATCATTTACCAGTAGATTCTTCATTATGTAAATATCTATTGCATCCTGTCATGTAATCAGTATTTTTCAGATTCTAATATAGTACCATCACAGTTATTTATTCACTCAACAGAGGAGTTTACAAAATGTATAGACACCTGCCCTTTTCACAGCAGCTTTATTCATTGACCTTAGGCATGCATTTAAAACAGTGGTTCCTTGTCTATTGCTTGTAGCATTTGCCGAATATGGCTTTTTGAACAGCATAATGAAATGATTCACCAACTATCAGTCTAATAGAACATTTTACTTTATATCACACAAGAGAAAATTAGACACATGTACCATTTCATGTGATGTACCTTAAGACTTCATTCTTAGACTATTACTTTTCTCAGTATTCATCAATAACTTGGCAAATAAATTTCTTAACATAAACTTCTAAACTTTTGTCAATGACAATGTTCTTAATTTTGATCACTGCTGTAGTAGCCTAAGCTAGGATATAACAGCCGGATAGGTTCCAAAGCTTCAGGGCACCTTCCACACATTGAAGCCATTATTCAGCATGAGCTGAGCTGACTGAAATGACAGTTCGGGTGCCAAGCCATATAGAGCTTTCCTGCTACCAGAGAGTTCTCTCTTCTGGGCTTTTGAGGATCGACGGTCAGCTTGTGATGTTCCTTTGCTGACAGATACGTTCCATTTGCGGAAACACCTTCCTTTAAAAAAAGAATTCTTTTAAGACTTTCCTCTTCTGGAATGTTATTTTAAAGCTAAGAGTTTGTGTTTTAATGGACTATCAAAAAGGGAGTGCTCTTTTTTCCTCTCAGTTTAAAAGTTGATTAAGGTATTAAAAACATTTTTTCTATGGATAAATTGTGTTTATTTTACTTTTAGGGTTGGAAAAGTGTTTTAAGTTGCTTTTAATGGTGTTTTATGTGAAAAAGTGACTTAAAGACTTTACATTTTTACCAGCATTTTACTGCTTTTTTCCTAGGAAAGAGGCACGATTTTTGACTTAACCATGTAACAAACGTTTGGTCCCATGTTAGGTACTTCTTCCAACCACAAAATGAAAAAGTTAAACAAACAGCTTTTGCCACCACAGCAGGCTAGCAATTTGCCTCAGGTGCAGGTGGGTCACTCTCCTGTGGTTGTTAGTTGTACCCCAGACCACTCATCCTTTACCCTGGATCCCTCTGGTGAAGCAATTACAGCCACAATGGACTGCAGCTTAATCACATCCTCTGCGGTTGTTGGAATCCTCTCAGTAGGCAAGGGAGAGCCACTCTTGTTGGTCCTGAGAGAGGGAACAGGGGAAGTTTCCCTTTTTTATCAGAATGCTGTGCCCATCCCTGAGGAAGCGGCTGCTGCCATTAATAACACTGTTGGCCCTATTTTTCCTGTCAAACAGAAATAGAAAACTAAATGTGTATATACTCCTCCTCAAATTTCCTAGGACAGGACTAATTTACTGGTTCTGACTCAGGGTTTGATTCAGGTTGTTGATCCCTCTTAGAAAATACTTTCTGGTAAAAGAAAGAGGGATGATTCTTTTCCTGAAGAGATAAAAGATTCTGAATCTGGGCAGGAAGATTAAGGGGTAGGTATGGGGTTTTCCTCATCAGATTTCTGTTTCAGACTCAGAGGAGTGTTCAATTTCTGATTATTTGTGTGTGGGTTTCTCTTTCTCTGAGACTATTTCCAGAATGTCTTAGTATTTTTTGTTGGAGAACACTGAGGTCTCAGTGCTTTAGAAAATAGTATGGGATAGGAAAAAAAAATAAAATAAAATAGTATGAACTGTTACAGAAGGAATTTCCAGAACCTTCATCTATTCCTCCTCTTTTGTCAGTTTTGGAAGATGTGTGCGCTACTGCCTGCAACTTTCCTGATAATCAGGCAGCTGCCCCTAAAAGACAGATAAGATGTATAAAGTTCTTCAATCTTTTAAGTTTTTATATACTCTTCCTAAACCTGACTCAGCAACTGTAGCTTTAGTTAATCATATTGTTGCTAAACATTTAGTTAATTCTAATCCTACACTTTCTAATAAGAACGGGAAGATTACTGATAAGTTTGGGAAGAAAAGTATGTGCCTGTGCAACTTTGATTTTCAGAATTTTGAACTGTTAGGCTCATATGTTAAGGTTTGTTCTGACTAATTGTGAACTATGAAGAATATTTTTGTCTTCATTTTGTTCTTATTCTGAGGAAAATCTGTTTTAATATCCTTCTGTTGTACAAGTCACTACTCATTGTTTACAGTGTGTGTATGATTCAGTTGATACTTCTTCAAGGCTGTTGACCAATGGTACTGTATTGCAAAGTTTGCCTGACTCTGTTTTCAGAACCTCCCAGATGATGTTAAAATGAGATTTTAAATTCTCCTTTGGCTAGAGATTTAGTGTTGGCCCCTCTGCTATGGAAGTGATGAAAAAGTGTGATGAGAGAGGTAAGTTGATACAGGGAATCTCTTAGATTCTTCATTCCTCCTTTCCCAAATGTTCTAAAGGATTCTCTAACCCCTGATCCAGTTGTGGCAAAAAAAAACAAAATAAACAGTCTCAACAAAATGCAGGTAAACAGACATGTTAAGAAGAATGTCAAGGGGGTTCCAAAAAAAAAATTCAGACCCCCCCCCCAAAAAAAAAAATCATGGACAGTTCATCAAGTCAGAATGAATATTTAAGGGTACTTCTACTCCTTCCCACACTGGCAATCCTTTTTCTCTTTTTGAAAGCCTGAATATCCATTTTCCTTTTTGGCAGCAGATGGCTTAAGATAAATGGGTTCTGAAGATCATTCATTAAGGTTAACAATGGCAGTGGGAAGAAATTCCTCATATCCAGGGGCTAATCCCTCATCCACTGGAGAAGACACTTATTTCCACTTATCCTTAATCACATGTTGTCCCAGGGAGTGATAGAAACAGATCCTTCTTTCCAAGTGGGAAAAGAGTTTTGTTCAAAGATGTTTTAGTGCGTGCCAAATAGAAAAAAAATGCTTGGAGACAAGTTCTTGGTCTTTCTTTCCTAAACCTGTTTCTGATAGTGCCCAAGTTCAAAATAATGTCTGCTCATAATGTGCTACCTCCTCTTCCTCATTCAAGTTTCCTAGTAACTCTAGAATTAAAAGATGCCTCATGTACACTGATAACCATCTCCTCTTACCTCCCAATACTCAGACTTGTGAGAGATACTCTTATATATCCAAATTGGAAGCCACACACTGTCCAGCTAAGACTGGAATAACTGGTCAAGAGGAGAAGGTGAACACTTGCACCACTCCACATGGAACACATAGCCCTCCAGAACACACACCATCACTGCCTTCACATAAAAACACAAACCACACACCCACCTTCATGGAGGCTCTCAATAAAAATCTACCCAAACAGTAGAGACCTCCAAGGCAGAAACGTACTTGACCACCACAACACAACACTAATCATGAGACACACAACCCTCCTAAACAGTGTGCTACTCAACTAAAGCCCCTAAGGCAAAACAGCATGCCCAACACACTAGTCATAGGTGATTCAATAGTGATTCAATAGTGAGGCACACTGATGTAAATGGCCTGGGGCAATTACTACAAACTTCCTCAGACAGGATCTACTCAAGCAAGATCTGGGGTGTTTGGATACACCCCGACCCCAATCAACTTAAACTGACTGCCTGGATGATAGGGTCTTAATTCCCTTTATGCACCTTTTTACTGTGAATGTGCTCAATCCCAAGGAGGACCACTGGTTTTCTCAGAGGCCTCTTAAGCAAAACCCATTTGAGAAGCATTTTAAAATGAGAATGCAATGAAAGAGGAGGATCCATGGGTCAATGAAATAACCCTGATGGAGGAATAAGAAAGGCCAAAGGAAAGTAACTGACACAAAGTTGTAAAACCAGAGAATAACTAGCCCTGAATTGGTGCTGGTTATGTTGTTGGCAACGACTAGAAAATATTTTCCATTTGCAAATATATGATTTTCTAGTAACAGGCTTTCTTGCCTCCATTAGTACCTGTTACACATCGACAGAAAACAGGTACTGACCGAGAGATGACAAGAGTGGCTGTCCCTTGCCCACTGAGGGGAACTCAACAGCTGCAGAGGACATAGCTAACACCCATCCACAGTGGCTATAGGTGCTACACTAGAGAGATCTTGGGTAAAAGATGAGTGGTCTAAGGTGCAACAAATGGTCACACCAGAGTCACCCATCTGTGGTTGAGGCAAATTGCTAGCCTGTTGTGTCAAAAGCTGTTTGCTTAACTTTTTTTTTGTGGCTAGAAGAAGGATCAACCTTGGGACTAACAAATTATTTCATGGCCAAGCCAAAAATGGTGCCTCTATCTTGGGGAAAACAAGCAACAGTGCTCGTAAAACTACCAATCCACAAAAGTTAAAATTTTTGACATAAAAACACAGTAAAAAGTACTTTCAAACTTTATGACAGTCTCACAATGTAAAAATAAACACCATTTCTTCAATAAACATATTTTATCAGTTAGTTAATGCTATTTTAAACTAACAGGAATGAGTATTCCATTTAACAGTATGTTACAGTCTCAAGACAGTCCATTCAAACACAACACTCCTAGCTTTAAAGTAACTTTCTTAAAGAGGAAAGTAATAAAACATCAGTAGAAAATAAGAAAATGGATTTTTTTCCCCAAAGGGGAACTTTTCTGCTCAGATAAGAAAACTAGAAGCAGACAGTCAATCCTCAAAAGGCAGCAAAGCTCTTAAGGGTTTCATGGTAAAACTTGTCTTTTAGTTAGCTCAGCTCAAACTGCTTGACAGTTTGGGCAAATGGACGGTGCCCTGAAGCTTTGGAAATTGGCTGGCTGTTATATCCTTGGCAGGCTATAACCCATGTAGCTAAGGCTACTGCAGCAGTGAAATATGTGTAAGAACATCTAAAAAAACAGCCTATACTATTGAGTTTTCTATCCCAATGAGCCATGTCATTTACAAAGATTATCCATGTGTTTCATATACAAAATGTACTAATAAACACAGCCATCTGACAATTCCATGAATACAGCAAACTATTTTGCCTTCTACTAACATTTTCTGTAATACAGAAAATCTAAATTTGTATAATATATTCTAATTGTATTTACCTTACTTAAAGCTAATTGTTTGGAATGCCTTATATTATTATGTGGTGGTCCAAGCTGTGGCTGAAATGGCTGTTTGCACAAGTTCACTTACCTGGTTAATGCATTTAATTAACTAAGTAAATAGTTAAATTTATACTTCATTGCCCAAAATTGTTCATTCAAACAGTAAGTGCTAATTCCACTCGTTTATTTATTTCCTTGTGTCACATATCCACTTGGCAGGTCCTGACCCTAGCTTTCTAGACATGCAACAGCTCTTACTCCATGATACATCCGTCTAAGGCTCAGATTTGCCTGCCTTATCTGTGCAGTATACTCTGTCTTCCTTTTAAAGCTCAAGGCAGTATCAACACTCAGCAAACAAGATGCACAGACAAGATGATGTCTATGAGGCAGGCACATAGAAAAAAAAACATCCTGACCTTTATGCATGCACACTCACACACACACACATATGCCTATGACCCTTAGAAATGCAAATGTTCCTTTCATAGCATTAAAGGCAAGCAACAAAGACACACAATACATCGATCCACACATTTATCAGTCATCTGCCTTATCAGTTGCCAAGGATTATGGCAAAGTGGAAAGTGTGTTTTTTTTGTTTTTTCCTGGAGTTGCTATTTATAATCAGCAGAGGTTTTAGGGGGTTGAGGGGTTTACACCCCCTCCCAGTTAGGGCATGGTTGTTTAGATTTGTTAGTTTCTTTATTTTGTGGCGTAACCTTTTTGGGTCAGTGTTTTGCATTTTGCTATTCTGTGCGCCCAGTTTTATGATAGAAATCCCAAATGCACATATATAGTCAATAGTGATATATACTGATATGATATATAAAGAGAGGCATTCGTATCAGAATGTACTGATATGATATACAAAGACAGGCATAGATATGTCTGAGTTTTCATGTGTTTGTTTTAAAAACCTACTTCCCCTATGTGTGATGGAATATGACAAATTGACTAAACTCAGCCTACCCAGCTTGACACACACACAAACACACACACACACACACACACACACACACACACACACACACACACACACACACACACACACACACACACACACACACACACAAAACATAAACATGCATATTGAACTTCATAAAGTTACATTGTTGTTTACACATACACCTGATACACACATATGACAAGCAAATATCCACTGAAACACATAAGCAAACAATGAGACAGACGTGATCATTAATATATACACAGTCATGTTTCCATGTCATACCCTTCCTGATACTCACACATACAGAATAATCTGCATAGAAAAGTACTGACAGTAGCACATAGACACTGAGATAGAAACACATACATACATAACACACTGCTGTGTTTGCATGGAGCGAGGCAGGCCTACTCACACTGACACACACACACATGCACACAGGCACACACATTGACAAGGGCAGAGAGATTCTGATATGTTCAGACCCTCCTACACCCACAATTAGTCTCATACATGTATACCCTCACATCTGTGAGGTGTTATAACCACAATCATGGTGTATGTGAAAATTTCTGATTTTAGTAAGTCTTGTATTTATTCTGATGGCTGTGAGACAGCAGCAACTGCAGCTCTCCCTTTCCAAGAATGTGTCAAAGCTTCAGATTTTGCTTTCACTTTTGTGTATCTGTTACTCTCGGCTCAATAATCACTGCATCTACAGGCTGGTACTTTTGCATTTCTCATCTCTGAAAAGATAGAGTGAAAGGCAGCAGTAAAAAGTCATTCTATTTAAGCTGTTTAATGTTTTGTGGGCTTTATGGACAAGAAAAAAATTTCTGATCTTAAATCATGTCGAGCCTCTGTGTTGCCTTTGTGCCCACTATGTTGTCATTGTCACCGTGCACACATCCAGTCGCCTGGGGTTTCTTTAGCTTTGCAGGTGGCTACAGCTCTGAAGGTAACAAAGAAAAGATATCACTGCAGAAAGCCTCCACAGAAATTGCTGTGGGTGGCAAAGTGGTTTGATGGCAGCATATGATGCTGTGATGTGTGAGACACAGGTGCACTGCAGAGTGTAGAGGTGATATAGACTTTGGCACAGATGTGCCCCATGGAACTGCTTTTTAGTTTGATGTATTTACAGTACCTTATTGTACTTGCTAGGGACATGGAAAGCTCTTTTTAGCACAGTTGCATGCTCTTTCAGTCTGATTACAGTGTACTGTATATTGCTGTCTTTGATATAGTTGCTTCCTCGTTTCCCGTTGTCTCTTACAGTAAACCTTTTTGTCTGCATCTTTTTTTTTTCATCTTACTTCATGGCTTAGCAATATTTCCTAGAGCCTTTCTTTCTG
Organism: Protopterus annectens; assembly: GCF_019279795.1. Classification (NCBI taxonomy): domain Eukaryota; kingdom Metazoa; phylum Chordata; order Ceratodontiformes; family Protopteridae; genus Protopterus; species Protopterus annectens. The sequence continues at coordinate 705,676,085 of NC_056734.1, forward strand.
GTTCTTTCTACAATGTTTACCTCCTTCCTGTTTCCTTTCATTGCATAGTTTCTAATGTGACCTTATGGGTAATGAGTTAATTTGTAGAACTGATATGATACATGGATTAAAGCTAGCAACTTCAGTGTTTTCTTTTTCATGTCTTTCATCATAGTCCATTGAGTTCATAAGGGAAGCATTTTATAAGAAAAGGTTAGACTACAGTGTCAGTTGAAATTTGTCACTGAATATGAAACATTCTAATTCACCTTCTGAATACCATTTAGGGCATCTTACTTAAAATATGTTTTAGTTTATTATAATGTATACAACAATAGAAATAAAGCTAAGCTGCAGTGCATTATTTTCACTAGTGTCCTAAGACTACACAATTTTGACTAGCAGTTCTGATAAAACTTAAATAAATTACCATCAACAACCTAGTGAACACATACATATTTTGCAGTTTGTATTCACTCACCTGTTTGATACGCTTTTTCCATCCCTTATGCTACAGTGCTTAATTTTGATCTGTAGTGAGAGTAGGGAACAGGTGGAGGAGACCCTGGAGAGATGGAGATATGCTCTAGAGAGAAGAGGAATGAAGGTCAGCAGGAATAAGACAGAATATATGTGTGTGAATGAGAGGGAGGATAGAGGAATGGTGAGGATGCAAGGAGTAGAGGTGGCAAAGATGGATGAGTTTAAATACTTGGGATCAATAGTTCAGAGTATTGGTGATTGTGGAAGAGAGGGGAAGAAGAGAGTACAGACAGGATGGAGTGGGTGAAGAAGAGTGTCAGGAGTGATTTGTGACAGATGAGTACCAGTAAAAGTGAAAGAGAAGGTCTACAAGAGGGTAGTGAGACCAGCTATGTTATATGGGTTGGAGGCAGTGGCATTCACAAAAAGGCAGGAGTTAGAATTGGGTGTGGCAGAGTTAAAGATGTTAAGATTTGCACTGGGTGTGACAAGGGTGGGCAGGATTAGGAATAAGTATATTAGAGGGTCAGCCCAGGTTGGAAGGTTTGGAGACAAAGCCAGTGAGGCAAAATTACGTTAGTTTGGACATGTACTGAGGAGGGATGCTGAGTATATTGGGAAAAAGATGCTAGCTACCAGGTAACAGGAAAAGAGGAAGACCTAAGATAAGGTTTATGGATGTGGTGAGAGAGGACATGCAGGTGGTTGGTGTGACTGAGCAAGATGCAGAGGACAGGAAGAAATGAAAACAGATGATCCGCTGTGGCAACCCTTAACGGGAACAGCCGAAAGAAGATGATTATGATTATGATGCTACAGTGCTTAATTTTACAAGTATAGTGAGTGAGAGAGAGAGAGAGAGAGAGAGAGAGAGAGCAACAGTGAGCAAAACACAGAGTGAAAGAGAGAGAGGGAAAGTGAGATAGACAGCACATAAGAGGATCTAATAACAAAATCCATAAAACTAAAGAAATAACTTGTTGGGGATGTCAGAAGACCATGAAGGCTGATTGACAACATATTTTTATGATTATGAAAGTCTAAATACATATTGGAAATAAATGGAATATTTTTAAAGATATTTGGACTGATAAATGTATAGTTTCAAGATTTTTAATATTTATTAACTGTCCATTTCTGGGAATCATTGAAAAATCACAATATGCCTTAGTATGGAGACTGTTGACTTTTGGTAGAAAAGCAATTTCTAGATACTGAAAGCAAGAAGCATCTCTATTTTTTAAAGAATTTATAAAATTAACCACTGCCTGTTGCATGTCAAAAAAATGGATGCTGTAGTATTAAGACCCAAAAATAATCCTGAGTACAAGTAATCAATAAAACTAAAGTCATTATTACAACAGTATAATTGAAATATGAGTGAGTCATTAAAACTATCAAATTATTATATGTGATAGATGCAAACATCAAATATTACAAACTTTTGGTAATTGTAAATAGCTTTGGATAAGCTGTTTGTTGCTGTAAGTTTCTTGTTATGTGAGAAATTAATAAAAATATAGAGAAAAAATAAAAAAAGAAAATGTAGTAACAGTTGGTCAGGATGCATGTGTAATGACAATGCTCCTGTTTAAAAACTTCTTGTTGTCAGTCGTAGCTAGGTTGTTTGTCACCTGGGTCAATTCCCCAAAGGGTGCCCACTTTAACTCAAAGCTGCATACGAAAAAAAATAGGTCTTCATGAAGATGAAGACAAAAAAATGTCTTCAAAAAGCTTTCTCCGTGAAGCAATGCTAATGCAAGCAATGTCATTATAACTGTTGTAAACTCCTTGCTACAGTTCCTTAGATGCTCAACTCCAACCATCAGTGTGTTATCAACATTTATTTAAAAAGCTACAATGTCACTCAGCTTCTTAAATTAATGCAAGTAGTGTACTCTTGCCCAATTGGCAAATTCTGATCATGCCCCTCAACAGCAGCTGCCCCCTACATCCCACCTTAATTACAACTCTGTTTTTTATTAAACCATTAAGATATAACACAGATATTAATACAGATGGCTATGACTGGCTCTCTTAGTATAGCCAACTTATTTTATTCCTCTCTAGAGAGGAGTGAAGAGAAGCTTGAGATTCGAATCTTGACCTTAATGTTTAGAACAGCTCATTTACACATGCTCTAGGTGAAATTGCTTGTCAGTACCACACAGGAAAAAAAGACAAGCAACATAATGCCGAATGATGTTTCCCATAGGAAATTATTGTCCATATGGTTTCTAAGTATGCTCCAGCAATGAATCACTGCTTTACTGAGATTTCTCCCTTCTTTCAGTTGGTGCAACCATGGAGTTGGCATATACATTTGAGACGTGCGGGTGCAGACTTTTCACCCTTTTGAATTTTTGGCATTTTTTTCATCCTTTCAGAACATCAACTTTCAGGAAGTCAGCATTTCATAGTAGAACCATTGAAAATGAAAACAGTAAAAAGGTTATGACTGCAGACTGGATCATAATCCTTTGAAATGCACGGAACATTATCTGCACCACATAAATAACTCATGTACTGTCAATCACGGACAAAAAGTGTGGGAATACTAACTGTTTTATTGGTTTGAAAGCTGTAAAACACAGCCACAGAGGTAGCAGATAGAAGCAAAGTGTCTGGTGATCAAACAGCTTTGAAAGCTGTTAGGCAGTCTACTCTGCTACACCTTTTTGTATGTGTGACAGCACAGTGTACAACAGTTATTACAACTTTGAAAATGTGTTGGGCTTTGTATATGGTGGCCACTGTTATGCTTTATCTTGAGGCTACAGGTTAATAATACTGAAAGGAGCTTAACAAAGCTTGTTAAACACCTTTCTTATGTCAGGAAGCTGCTTAACAAAGTTATCTTTTTTCCCCTGAATTAGAAATGTAATCACAGCACCCCATGCATTACTTTATGTTTACAAAATGTGTACATGTAGTCTGCAGTGCAAATAATGTAATGCCCAGAGATAGTTATCTTAAAAACTGATAGAATCCTTGGGAGTGCATTATTGGTCTTGTAATTGAAATCATATTTTATTCATTTGTTCAGTGTCACACTGGAACACAGTCACACTCCTCTTAGCCTCTGAGGTAAACAGGAAAGTTTTATTTGTCCAGGTCCCCTTCAAGAAACACATTACACTGAATGATATTTGACAACCTTTATTCAATTTCCATAAATGTAAATGTTAATCAATATTCATTCATTTCAACCAAACGTGATACAGGCGAAATAACATCCATGTAAAATTATCTTAGGACAGGACTGTGTAAATCTGCTCATCCTGATCAGTAAGCAGTGTCCATACCTCCACTCACTTATTTATGAAGCAGCGTACCCACTCACTTCCATTACCATTTATTCGTACTTATCAAGCAGCGTACCCTCTCACTTTCATTACCTTTTATTGCATTATACCATCAATCCAATAAGCAGCTTCACCTGCTTGCTTATATACTTATCAAGCAGCGTAACCGTTCACTTTCATTACCATTTATTGCATTATGCCATCAACCAAATAAGCAGCTTCCTCCTCTTAGTTATGTACTCAAGCAGCGTACCCGCTCACTTTCCTTTTCAAACTTATTGAATTGACCATGCAGCACCAGAGGGGGAACAGAAGAGGGCAAGCCTGCCCCTCTTCTCTGCCCTGTCCAAACTAAATATAACCATATCCCTACTAATAAAAGAGGGAGGGAGGGTGGGTAGCAAGTTCACGCCAAAATGTGACTCCTATTTCAATTACACTTGCCTAACATCCTTTAAGCCCCTCCCTACCCCTACCTCACTTTCACATAAACTGCATCCGTTCTTATTCAACCCTACCCTCCCAAATCCTACTACTCTAACAGTTAGTTAGCAAGCCTGCCCCTCTTCTCCACCCACCAGCCTGACCAGGCTGTTCTCCCTCTCTGCGGCACACTTCCAACAAAGTAAAAACCATTACGGCATCTGGCCAAACATCATTTGATGTACCCCGTCTCCACTACCCAAGGTAGGTAGAGTTAACTCCTAAAACCCTATCACATAACAAAATAAACAGTTACCACAACAACTGAAAACAAAACACTGACGCTTCACCTATGCTAAGATAACCTAGCATTGCACTTCACAAGAGCTAAATAATACTCACTTCATGACCAATGGCAGCTATGCAATGACTTCAAGGGCATTATAAAAAACACACAGAATCAACTACATGCCATCATACCACATTACAACCCCATTTACCACCCTGTCCAGTAATAACCAAATGAGCTCACCTTAATGCCAGAGCAATAACAATTCTAATAACTCTCCCATCACTACCAACCAGAATAGTATCATTACACTCCCGTTGTCTAGTAATCCCGCCATCACACTAACTTTCTCTTACAAGCAATAAAACAGTCATCATGACATGCTAGCAACTCAACAAAACAAGCCATACTATTTCGTTATTAAACCCAATTGCATACCATCATACCAATGAGATCTTTTTAATGCAGGTGCAATATCAATACAGACATTAAACCAACTAGCCTTTATAACATGAAATGATTAAATCACCATCATAGCATTGTTAGCAGCCCAATCACCATCAGCCCTGTAAGTTCCATATTGGTAACTGGAAACAAACCATAATCCCCCAACAACCCCAATGAACTTCCTACACCAGCTAACACAAACACCGAAAGTAAAATAAATACTCCATGTCCCCTCAATCATCCTCCCTCACACACCACTGACTCAACCCTCCAGCTTATAAACCTTATCACATAAATAGCCAAAGTGATGAATAGGCCAAATGACAGAAAGTAAACCCTTAATTCCTCCCCAATGTTAACCCAATGCCCCCTAAAGCTGGACAAGGGCAATCGCCAACTAACCTTAACAGCCGGCCTATCATACATCATGAACCTTCCTGTCATCCCTCCAACTATCCAGTACGAGAGTAGCACCTAAAAAACATCCTTGCCCTTGCTGGCCCTCACCTTTTCGTAATGACTAACCACAGCCATAGCAAATGCCACAAATATACCCCCAAACCCCACACCTATAAATGTATAATCAAAATACAAATCTCTATAACCCACCCTATCCATCTGCCGCAAGGGCTTATCAAAAGAATTAAGGCACAAGCAACAAAATTGATAAACTACACCAACTATTAACACTAGCAAAGTAACCCATTCAAACTGGCCAAAATAAACATGCCCTACATCTGCAAGAAATCACCATTGCCTCAACTGTAATGTGCCTTAACGACCATTGAATAAAATTACATACTACCCTATAGCCTGTCCAGCACTCAAAACATCCACAAAACAAAAACCATTACCTTTCAAGTCCATTTCGATCAGGGTACTGACTGTTACTCACTCAGCACTCCATCTGTGACCTCAGTATGCCCACCCATTTAAACATGCATCAAAATTTAAACATGCAGAAAAAACATTCTTGCTATGATGATCATCTAACGTATGTGATCTATATGTCTTCCCAGACAAATATATCCAATATTAAGTAACTAAAAGCTTAGCAGCATGGAAGGAAAACCCAGGAGTACCCGGTGAAGCCCACACAAATGCAAGAAGGCCCAGCTGTCAGCAGCAAAACTAGGGAAACCAGCAGCACAGGGAAATTTCCTCCGTCCATTCAGCAGAAAAAATGCAAAAGATCACAAACACCATCTGCACCCAAATCCCGATCCTAAACGATGTAGCTTCAAGCACATACTCACCCATTCAATCATCCCTACTGTTCCTCTGCTACCACACTGTGCACAAAACTCCATCACAAAAACGAGCACCTGTCTCAGGTCCCAGCAACCCAGCACACTCCAGGAAACAGGACCCACTCAGCAGACCAAAATGGAAGGCTACCTGCTCCCCGACAGTGTCCACCACTCCGGAAGCCCGCCCCCCAGCATCCGTTTTTTTTTTTTTTTTTTTTTCTAAAATCCACACTTATTTTATTGAGAACAACACAACACTTGCTTCCTTGTTACAGTACTCTATACTCAGACTTTCACTGCATTTTATCCAGTGACAAAAATGCCTGGGTATAACCCAATAAGCCACATCTAAAGTTTAACAGGCATACAGAAATGTAAGCAGATAAGATCCTTATTTAACTGAAACTATCATACAGAAGAGTTGATGTCCAGAATGCCCATGAGCACAAATCACCAACATCTGTTCCCCAACAGGAAGTGCCCCATCAGGACTCACAGACCACAATACGAGACAACCCACCATCTCCGACACACACACACAACTGGAAGAGGAACTGACACAGACAAGGAGCGACCAAACTGCTTCTCTCCCCCCCCCTTTTTTCTTTGTGACATGTTGTAAATGCCCCACAAAATCCCCCAATGGTCAAAGAGACCTCAACAGTAGGACATCCAGCTGAGCAAAGTAGAAGCACAGATGAATGTCCCCAGCATGCCCGGCCCTCCGCACCAACCGCGGACCCACCAACCCACCAGTGGCCAACACCTCGAAGGCCAAGCTGCAGACACTGATCTGGTTAAAATAACAGATGTTTCCATTTACCTGCTTTTCTGAAAATAACTCCATTGCCAGCCAGCGTTTAACAACTGCCATTGTGTATGCAGCTAAGCTCACTACCACAACACTGCAGGAAAGAAACATCAGCTCAACGACTCCCGCGAAAAGGAGGCCCTGCCCACAAAACACTAACCACCAATGGATACCAACCTAGTGGACATGATGACACTTTAAGGCCTGAAAGCAGGAGCACTCTACGTACTAAATGGATAAATGCCTATCCTGCCCCTACCCTCCAGCTGACTGACAAAACTTCTTCAGACCATTTTTTTTTTATACAAAACCTCCCCAACACCCTGAAATCCTAACAAATAAACTAGTTATAGGGCCAAGCACCATTCAGCCCCTTGGTTCAACCATTATGCCACCAACACCCCCAACCACCAAACTGAATGGACGGGTACTGTAGGGAACCATGACCCTCATGTGCTTTCCACCATAACCACCATTGAACCTATTGGTGCACCATGCCCACTGTGAAAGCATGTAGCCTGGTTTGCAAGGAAACACAGAAAGGATCTTTTGGACATGCACTGTATATGGGCCAGGAACCCCCCCATGTTCTTTCTACCATACACCGCAAATCTCCTGAGTGAAGGCAGATAATGCATCCAAGCCACTGATGTCGTTGCCTCAGAGGAAAAAAAAATAAAATAAAATAGTCCCTATACTTAAAAGACATCAACTTTAACCTGCACACATATAACCATACCCTATACCCCGGGTTCTCATCTCCTTATCTCCACCACCACAAAAAGGCCTACCTGACCAAGGAACACACCAGTCGTCAGGGCATGAACATACATATAGCAAGTTCACGCCAAAATGTGACTCCTATTCCAATTGCACTTGCCTAACATCCTTTAAGTCCCTCCCTACTCCTACCTCACTTCCTTCCAAACCTCATCTATTCCTATTTAACCCTATCCTCCCAAATCCTACTACTCTAACTAATCCCACCCCCCCACCTTGAAGATGTCCCTGGACAAAATGGTCTGTTCCAAACCTCATTATGCTAGAAAAAGCAGACAAGAGCAAGTCAACTTTTTTTAATTTTCATTTCCATGTTTTATGTTCAGTGATAAAATAACATTACATTACTGTTTTGTGAAATTGAATTGTATTCTGTATTGTCTGTTACTGCTGAAATATAATTGTAAATAAACCAAGTATTCCTAGACAGTACTTGTTTGAACATATCACATAAACAGAGTGGGAGAAGTTTACATACATGTTTCTGTATTTCCTAAATTTTTAGTCACAAACTACTCCACAATAATAATATAGCTACAGGAATATACTAAAGGTAAGACTAGCAAGACTTCAATACCCTGTGACCCTGAACAGGACAGAGGAATAGGAATAAAAGAATGAATCATTCAATCAATAAATTAGCACAAGGTTGTTAGAATGATAAACAATATGACTGTAGATTTATGAGACCATTTTAATCCTGGATTTTTAAAACACATCCATTGTAGCATTTGTCAGAGATAGACATGGGACCAGATTCAATAAAGCCTATACTGTGTACACAATATGTTTTCAAGAACATCCCTACCATGTTTTATGTGCTTTCTAATCACTCATAAAGATTACACTGTGTACACGTACTCTGCACCTTGTGGTAACCTTTATGAATCTCTGCCAATATCTAAAACTGAAAGAAAATCAATAGTAAAACTAAAATTAGGAGGAAGAAGGTGTGAGCCATGCATGTGTTGTCTGGTCACTCAGAATAGTATACACTGGGGCGTGGCCAAGGATGAACACAGGATAGCAGCAGATTTCTTCAGCTCCACCAATTTCATTACATTGACAGGAATTAATTACTTAAAAAATTAATTTTTGAAGTAATTTTCTTTCTAAATATGTTTGTTTTATATAGTTCTTGAACTATATCTAAAAAAGAAAGGAAATCTTAATAATATTCCTGTCAGAAATTACTTTGGAAATTTTCCTGTCAGTTTATCAGTCTGAAATGAGTTCCAGTAAGACAAATTCTCAAGACTCCAGCATCAAGAAAGAACTTCAGTCTCTGATAATTATAGTCCAGCAACTTACTGCTAAGATGGATAAAATGGATACTAAAATAGACACTTTCATAGAAAAACTACAAAACAAATAGACTTGTTACATATGGACCTGCAACAACAGAAGATCCAGATGACAGGCATAGAAGAAGCTGTGAATGACATGGAAAATAGAATACAAGAAGAGGAAATCAACATTGAGTTTCTGCTGAAACAAAATACACATTTACAAACAAAGCTGGATGACCTGGAAAATAGATCTAGACGCAATAACATTAGGATTTTTGGACTGCCAGAAAATATTGAAGGTAACAATATTACTTCTTTTTTAACAACATGGCTCCCTAAAACTTTAGATTTACCAGAAGCATTCTCTTATGGTATCGAAAGAGCACATAGATCTATAGCTAATACTAACTCTAACAAAAACTATCCTAGATCAATTATAGTTAGATTTCTATCATCTTTTGATAAAGAGATGGTTCTTAAATCTGCTTGGGCTAAAGCTCCTGTTAAGATTAATGAAACAACTGTGCGTTTTGACAATGACTATTCTTCCATGGTATTAGCTAAAAGAAAAGTTTTTCTGCCACTAATAAGGGAGCTTAAAAAGCACAGTTTAAAACATACCTTCTGTTTCCTGCCAAGCTTAAAATCTTCCTTCCTGATGGTCCTAAAATTTTCATGACTTAGACTCTGCTTTACTGTTTATCAAAAAAAAATAAGATTTTGGAAAAATAGAAGAAATGGAATGGGCTAGTTCTTCGTTAAAGAGACTGGCAACTGAAACTTCGTGGAAGACTTCAGAGAAGAAGAAGAGACTAAAAACAAATGATTTGTACTATGTTTTTTTCTCTCTCATCATTTTATTTTATTATTAATCTTTTTAAATATAGTTCCTGCATTTCCAAGAAGCAACAAATATTTTGAAAAAGATTTAATCAAAGTTATTCTCTGTGTGCAAAGAAATGTTTTGTTTCATAACTAGTCAAAATATCTGGAGATTTAATGGCAAGCTGTGATTTAACTTGTTTCTCTTTCTGAAGAGGAAAAATAAGGTCAGTAATTTGATACATTTTTTTTTCCTTTAAAAGTTATATGTTCTTCAAATGCTATTCCTAATTATACTTTCTTGATTACACTGCTTATGCTTGTTTGTAAATAATATGTCATGCTTTAACTAATAATAATTAGAACTAAATAATAGTAAATAATATGTTTTATTTTTAACTCTATTAATATAAACAGTAAGTAACATTCTATTGTATATACTTCTTATAGCTTTCTCTTACATTTTTTTTATTTCTGCCTTACACCCTTTTACTTTCTACTCTCTTTTCTTTTCTTTATTAATATATAGAAATGCTTTTGATCATATAGACACAGGAAATAATAAGATTTGCATAGGAGTTGAGTTGGGACAAAAATGTTGAGTTTTGTTACTTATTAATAATTTTGGGCTTGGTTTCACTTACATAGAGTCTGTAATAACCTGTAGAATGCATTGTGAAGGTTTTGTCATGTTTAGATGAATTTACACTGCTAAATGAATGTTTGTCACTAGTTTTTAATAAGTTTCCCGCCAAAATGTTAAGAGAGACAATCTGGGATGTGGGCTGTCTCATGCACAGTGTCCATGAGCTACTTCAAAAGCTTCAACTCTCAGAATTCTCACAGAGAAGCTGAAAGCAGCTAGTCTCACCTTTGACCTAGATATCACACTGACACATCACAGATACAGGAATGACACTACCTAATTATACTTTCTTGATTACACTGCTTATGCTTGCTTGTAAATAATCTGTCATGCTTTAACTAATAATAATTAGAACTAAATAATAGTAAATAATATGTTTTATTTTTAACTATTAATATAAACAGCAAGTAATATTCTATTGTATATACTTCTTATAGCTTTCTCTTACATTTTTTTTATTTCTGCCTTACACCCTTTTACTTTCTACTCTCTTTTCTTTTCTTTATTAATATATAGAAATACTTTTGATCATATAGACACAGTAAATAATAAGATTTGCATAGGAGTTGAGTTGGGACAAAAATGTTGAGTTTTGTTACTTATTAATAATTTTGGGCTTGATTTCACTTACATAGAGTCTGTAATAACCTGTAGAATGCATTGTGAAGGTTTTGTCATGTTTAGATGCATTTACACTGCTAAATGAATGTTTGTCACTAGTTTTAATAAGTTTCCCAAAATGTTAAGAGAGACAATCTGGGATGTGGGCTGTCTCATGCACAGTGTCCATGAGCTACTTCAAAAGCTTCAACTCTCAGAATTCTCACAGAGAAGCTGAAAGCAGCTGGTCTCACCTTTGACCTAGATATCACACTGACACATCACAGATACAGGAATAGCAGATTAATAATATGTGTTAAAACCTATGTCCCAAACATATACATTACTATAACTCATTTAATTCATCTGATTGACAAGCATAAATAATTTTATAACTCTATACAGGAAGAAATTGTCATGTGATATATTTTAAAGCAGTAGTATAGCATGTTTGTAAAATCTGGTTACTAAAATGTGTTTGCTGTGCATTATTTTGTATAAAGCAGACAGATTTATTGAAGGGACAGCAATGTAAGATGGTGCTCAGTAAAGATACAACTCAGTGAGATCAGATATATATATATATATATATATATATATATATGTATGTGTGTGTGTGTGTGTGTGTATGTGTGTGTGTGTGTTTGTGTGTATGTGTGTGTTTGTGTGTGTGTGTATGTGCGTGTGTATGTGTGTGTGTGTGTGTGTGTGTGTGTGTGTGTGTGTGTATATATATATATATGTGTGTGTGTGTGTGTGTGTGTATGTGTGTGTATGTAGATATGTATATAAATGTTTCTGAGAATCTGCTTAACTATGAAGTATAATTTATAACAATTTCTATGAATACAATATTTTATTCTATTGGCAATAATGAGTTTGAGTAAATGCTCATATACAAGCAATTCAAGGTTTTTTTTGGAAGCTGTTAACTGCATTTACATGACAGAAAATAGATGCATCCTAATATATGTAATGTCTGAATCATATTAGCCAAAGTTTTTGATTTAAATGAATGTTAGAACTTATTTTTCTCTCCTCTTGATTTCTAACATCAAGATTATTTGAATGCTATTTGAATACAAGTGTTTTATATTACATGGATGTATATAGTAGTATGAACAGTTTTTAAAAAAAAAAAAAAAAAAAGGTTTATTTTAGTTTATATGATGCTGTTTTACCAAATGTGTAGTCTTGTCTTGCTAGATAATTGAATTGAAAACTGTTAACTTCAGTTAAATATAACTAGTATTAAATTGATAAGGTGGTAGCTGACGTACTGCTGCTTAGGGTAGGGGGTTAACTTGAGTGGTAAATACTACTCTAAGTTGGAGTTTATAACTCCAGGCTGGATGCAAGGTTTAATCCTTACATTATTTTCACTTGTTCATTGTTATTTGTATATAGTTTTGACATCCACAATATATTTCGTACATTCATTGTCACTACAAACAAAATTGAATCCTATACAAAATCCCATAAGAGATTCAATAAATACAGCTATATTTAAAGGTACACCTAAAGGAGGAGATGTAACATTACTTATCTTGTTATTTGTTATTTTGATCACAAGATTCTTAAGTTTTAAAAATGCCAAATGACATCTTTAAAAGGAATTTCTTTAAACATTAATGGATTGAATAATCCATGTAAAAGGGCAAGCCTAATAAGATACATTAATTTACATAAGGCCAACTTTGTCTTCCTACAAGAAACCCATCTCTTGAAAAAAGATATTGATAAACTAGCCACAAACAAATATACAGTATTGGTTAGTTCAGAGCACACTCAGAAAAAGAGGAGTGGCTATTTTATGGAATAAAAGTATGCCCATTCCTAAAACCATTAAGTCTTATCAGGATAACAAAGGAATGTTTTGTATGGTTACAATACAAATTAATGGGAAGACTTACACTTTAATTAATGTATATTGGATACCTGGAATTGGTATTAATACAGTGAAACATCATCTTGATAAGATCATATCATTCTCTATAGGAAATATTATTTTAGCTGGTGACTTTAATTGTATACTACATGAAAGTGATACTACCACTATAGGAAAGAGAAGAATTACATCTAATGCAAAACATTTAAAGGATTTTGCTAATTCTTATCATTTGAATGATATTAATAATCAGATAGATTCAAAATCATTACCATACACCTTTTTTCTAACAGATACAAAACTTATTCAAAAATAGATAGGGTCTTTATTTCTAACCAGATGGTAACAGATTTAATTAATTCCAAAATCATTTCATGTCCTATATCTGATCATAATTCAATTGTTTTTGAATTCATGATAAAAATACTCATAATGTTCAGATCAAAAGGATACCAGCATACTTAACTCAACTAAAAGACTATAAAGAATATATACTTTCAGAAGTAAAACATTTTTAGACATAAATAACACTCCTGAAGTCTCCATTGTTTATGTTTGGGATGCCTTAAAATCATATCTATATGGACAAAGTATCAGATGGTATAATAATAAAAGGAAATCTTGGGATAAGGAATTGTTAGATATTCAAAGTAAATTAGACTCTTATAAACATAATAATAAAGAAAATATTATGGACAAGAAAGTTATTGAAGAAATAAACAAACTAAATGAGAAATACAAAGAAATTTTAACTCATAAAGTTAAAATAACTTTAGAGAATACAAGTTTTGTCTTATTCAATAAGCCCCAAATACTTACATAGACTTAAAAATAAAACAAAAGGTTGAATAAACAAAACCATATCAAAGAAATCTTTTCTCTAAGGAAAAGAAGAATGTTTCTAGTATACCAGAAATACTAGATGAATTTAGAAATCACTTTCACAAAATTAACCATAATAATATTAACATGGAACCTAAAGATAAAATAAAGGAGTTTATAACCACAAATATGAATAAAAAGCTTAATAAACAACAGATTAAACTATTGGACAAGAGTATTTCATATACAGAAGCTATTACACAAATAAATAAGCTTAAATCAAACAAAGCACCGGGTAATGATGGTATTATACCAGAGATATATAAAATCCTTTCTAAAATACATATTCATTAATACATAAGGTTTTTATTTTGGCCCAAACTGAGTTAATAACCCCCCCCCATCTTGGCAATATACATTTATTTCGCCAATTTTAAAACCTAATAAAGATCCAACTAGATGTTCTTCATATCGGCCCATCTCATTACTTATTGTTGATTATAAAATGTTTATGAATATCTTTGCTGATAGATTGAAGACAATCATTCCCGGCATTATAGATATAGATCAGACAGGCTTCATTGTAAATAGAAATACTTTTGATAATATAAGAAGAACTTTAACATTAATAGATTTTGCAAATAGGAAAAAGAAAGATTTAACACTTATTAGTCTTGATATAAGTTCAGCATTTGATTCAGTAAGTTGGGACTATCTGTTTACCTTAATGAAGTGCACAAACTTCTCGGATGCATTTGTAAATCTAATTGAACATTTATACAAAGGAACGTTGGCTTATATTAAGGTAGGAACATATGTTTCACAAAAATACCCATTCTTAAAGGTACAAAACAAGGATGTCCACTTTCTCCACTATTATTCACTTTAGTAATGGAGCCTTGGGCTAATTTGATCAGAAACAGTACTGACATAGAGGGTTTTGAAATAGATGAAAATACAACATCCAAAATTCAACTTTTTGCAGATGATGTTCTAATTACATCAGCAGGATCTAATTCTTCTATACAGTCTCTATTTGATAACATGATGAATTTTAAAAGTATTTCTGGTTTAATATTCAATGAAGAAAAAACTAAAATACTACCTATATATACACGAAAAAATATTCTCATTAGTGATTTTACTAAATATGTACCCAATTCAGGTCAGATAACTTATTTAGGTATAATATTATCTAAAGATATTAAATCTCTTATATATAATAATTATAATACCTGTTTTCTTAATATACAAAATCTTTTTAATACCTGGAATAATATGTTTTTACTATGGAGGAGAGACTTACAATTATTAAAATGATAATATTCCCCAAGATTTTATACTTAATACAATCAATAATACTTCCACCTACAAAAATAGTTATCAAGAAACTGAACACACTAATGTTAAATTTCTTATGGGCACCTAATAGACCTAGGATTGCATTAAAGAAACATACTAATAGCTGGTCTCAAGGGGTATTTCTTTTCAGACTTTAATTTATATACTATCTCTTCTATTGTAAAAGTTATTACTTTATTAATAGATCAGTCATATGTCACAAAATGGAAAGATTATTGGGAGCTAATTAGTATACACTTCATGAAAATCTCCTTAACACATAAAAATATGATTGTAAATAACTCCATGTTATGGTTACTAAAGGAATTTTGTACTTCACCTATTACACCTAAACATATGGTTTGTTACCCATTAAATATTATTATTAGTTATCGTAACTTTATATTCATGCACCCTAAGTATAGGGAATGGAATTTTATTGTATTTCCTATAATGTATACTCAGGGTATGCTTTTGTCATCTACTTCTGAATGAACTCATTTAGCTATAGATAATGATCTAAAGTACTGGTATCAGTTGATATCTGATAATAAAGTTAAAAATCTAGATTTCTTAAAACAAGAATTTGATCTAAGAGAAACTTGCTGGTTAGAGGTTCAGACCTTTAGACAACATCTCATTAATAAAATAGATTTAATGTCTATAACTGTTAAAGAATCTATTCCAACACTGATTGATTACTTGATATTAAATTTACAACATAAAGTTTCTGATAAAGGTAAACTTTCATACATACATAAAGTTATCAGACAAGAAACTTTTTACAGTGTAGATTCATACTGGAATTATTTCACTTCTATTAATGGGGACCCACCAAATCAACAAGATAAACAATATATATTGGAATCTGCTTATAGAACTATGTCTTCCATTGTCTGGAGACTTTATACATGGAAATTTTTACATAGATCTTTTATACACCTTTGATGATGAATAAAATAAATAATAAAGATAATCTATGTAAGAGATGTAATGTAGAAATTAATGCTGACTGGGCTCATATGTTTTATGACTGTATAAAATTGAAAGAATACTGGAAGTCAATTAATGAATTTTTGCAGGCTCTTTTACAGATAATTTCATTATTTCTAAATCTCTTATATTATTCAACACACCTGTACCTCAAAGTGTTAAAAGGTTAAGCTTCCCTTGTTATGGTCTATTCTAGCAGTGGCTAGGAAAATAATAACTAGAAATTGGATTTCAGATACACCTCCTTCGTTCAATGAATTTAAAAATGTTATGAATATAGTGTGCCATATGGAAATAAACACAATTAGGACTAGAACAAATAGAAAAACATCTTATTTTATTGTATGGGATAATTTACAAAATTTGTTAAAAAATTTTAATTTCAATAGCATGGTATTTTAGTTTAATTAATTGATCTGATTGTAGTGGATGTCTTTGTAAATACTTTAGTTGTTTTGTTGAATATTATAATAATACCTATTTTTAATTACTTGTATAAAATTGTTATGATATTTCTCTTATATGTTAAAACAATAAACCTGTTTTGAAAAAAAAAAAAAAAAAAAAAAAAAAGAATAGTATACACTTAGTGTAGGCATTACTGAATCCTGGGGATGTTCTTGTGGTTTTAATGTTTATCAGAGTCAGTAACCTGCTTACGCCAGCAATTAGTTGTGCAGAAAATAAAATTCAAGCCATCACATAAAGAGAAACTAGGCTGAATAGAACATGTGTAAGAAAAACATTATCAGAAGTTTGACTAATGTGGTGTGGAGTCAGCAGTCAAAGAGTACTAGAAATAGTAGTGAAACAGTACATGATTAGACAAGCCATACTTCATAAATATTGTGAAACACAGGAAGACTCAGAATACTTGAAAAGCACATACCAGGAACCATAATTATTGACTGATGCCACAAATTCCTGTGATGTGGAATAATAAGTCCCAAAGGTGACATACTGTCATTTTAAACAAAACATAAATTTTAGAACAGTATTCAAATCACTATTTTTTCATTGAAGGGTCAAAGCCTCACACCTGCCACATAGGAGGGCTGTTCCCCTGTACCCTCCTGCTTAATATAACCAGCAATATTCTTTGGATGGAGAAGGATATTTCTTCTTACATTGTCCTCTGTTGATAAAACTTCTGTTGATGAATGTGTTGTTTTAATGAACTGAACATTGTCCAACAGCTGGTCATTGCACAAATGACATCTCCTGAATTCCTGTCTATCAGAAAAAATATGTCACAGGTGACAAGCCTAAAGGATGTCTTTCTTCCTACCAATACAGTGCAGCTTTGAAGGCTGCTCTTCCTAATCCCCATCTCATTTTATTTGTTCTTTCCTTATTCAGTTTCATAGAAAGCAGTCAATTTCCACAAGTAGTTTATATGTTTTGTTACAGCAAATGTATCTTTATCTTTGTACAGAAAAAGTAAACCGAGTATGGTTTAACAAGAGGAAAGTACACATACAACAAAGTGATCTGACTGTATTTACTCAACACAACCTATTAATGACAGCAAAAGGCATTTAGACTGTTATTTTATAGGAAGTGAATAGTGGCTGTGGGATTGTAAAGAACAGTTTATAGGCTAAGTTGTAATGCGTGGCAAATTTTCCATTTATAAAGATTGTTCTAAGCCTTTGATTTTATTTTCATTACTTTTTTCAAATATTAATTATTTTCTTTTCAAACCATTAAAATTCTTTCGGACAGCATCTGTCACCTCCTTTAATTGTCAACATAAAAGAAGTTAGATATTAATAGTTGCAGAACTATATTTACTTATGAGAGAGTATGTTAAATATTAAGGAATCACTGCTTCATGAATAAGGTACTAAGGCTATGGAATTCACCAGAGGAGAAATAACAGTAGAGTGCATGCCACTGGAAGGTTTCAGAAGTATCTGGATGTGCTTTCATGTGTATGACCTAATTATCAAATTTGTAAGAGTCATGAAAATAAAGCCACAATTTTATTGCATCATATAAATAAGGAGGACAAGGAGACATGGTGGTGGAATGAGGAAGTACAGGAGAGTATACAGAGGAAGAGGCTGGTGAAAAAGAAGTTGGATTGTCAAAGAGATGAAGAAAGTAGACATGAGTATAAGGAGATGAGGCGCATGGCAAAGAGAGAGGTGGCGAAGGCTAAGAATAAGGCATATGGAGAGTTGTATGAGAGATTGGACACTTAAGAGGGAGAAAAGGACCTGTACTGATTGGCTAGACAGAGGGACAGAGCTGGGAAATATGTGCAGCAGGTAAGGGTAATAAAGGACAGTGAGGGAAACGTACTCACAAGTGAGGAGAGTGTGTTGAGTAGATGGAGAGAGTACTTTGAAGGGCTGATGAATGAAGAGAATGAGAGAGAGAAGGTTGGATGATGTGGGGATAGTGAATCAGGAAGTGAAGCAGATTAGCAAGGAGGAAGTAAGGACAGCTATGAAGAGGATGAAGAATGGAAAGGCTGTTGGCCCAGATGACATACCAGTGGAAGCATGGAGGTGCTTAGGAGAAATGGCAGTGGAATTTTTAACCAGATTGTTTAATGAAATTTTGGAAAGTCAGAGGATGCCTGAGGAGTGGAGAAAAAGTGTTTTGGTACCTATTTTTAAGAATAAGGGTGATGTGCAAAGCTGCAGTAACTACAGAGGGATAAAATTGATCAGTCACAGCTTGAAGTTATGGGAAAGAGTAGTGGAAGCTAGGTTAAGAAGGGCGGTGATGATTAGTGATCAGCAGTATGGTTTTATGCCAGGAAAGAGCACTAAAGATGCAATATTTGCTCTGAGAGTGTTGTTGGAGAAATACAGAGAAGGTCAGAAGGAGTTGCATTGTGTCTTTGTGGACTTAGAGAAAGCATATGACAGGGTGCCTAGAGAGGAGTTGTGGTATTGTATGAGGAAGTTGGGAGTGGCAGAGAAGTATGTAAGAGTTGTACAGGATATGTACAAGGGTAGTGTGACATTGGCCATGTAAGGGTCGCCGTCAGTGTCGGAATACCAAGATGCGCATGCCCAGGAGTGAGGACGGTTCATCTTGTTCATCTATGGAGACAGTTGGCAGTCAGAAGAGCGTGTCTTTTGAAGACACCGGAACTGATAGTTCAACTGAATGGGCCGGGAGTGGTAAAATTGATCAGAATGTAAAGAAAATGAATTCAAATGTGCAGACTCGTTCCAGAAAGAATCAAGGGAAGGCACCTTTTTTTTCACAAAAATTAATAGTAGGTGCTTCCCAGACTTTGAGTTCAACTTGTACTGAAGGTAATGCATTTACACATGTTTTGGACAGTAATGGGAATTCTCCGGAACTTGGCGTGAATGACATTCATGGTGAGGGTGGTTTTTCCACTTGTGACAATTTGAGTATTATTAATCTTTCTAGTGTCAGTTTGTCTCCAGAATTTTGTAATGTTCTATGTAAAGGTACTAAATTCATACCAACCAAATTGCCCACGTTAGCTGATGTTATTTTGGACATTAGAAGATTGTCCGCAAATTGAATTTGAAGGTTTATTTTTCTGATCGTAATGCAAATGTATGTGTAGGCTTTTCAAATGATAACGTGGAAGAAGAAGAAGATTCTCAGGCTTGTTGGCTGTTGGTGAAGCACCCACCAAGAGGAGAAAACGCTGAGAGAAGAAAGGAGCCACTTTTGAGACTTTAAGTATTTTTCCTCTGTTTATTTGCTGGGTTTTTCTGCATAGCCACCTATTTTGAACATTTTCTGGCATGTTAAATTTGATTTCTGCATTAGTAACTGTATTTAGAGCACAACCTATAGCTGTTTACTGAATTTCCTGTTTGCACTTATTTTTAAAATCGTTTTTTTCTCAAAACTTGCATTTTATCTGTCTTTGGCCTAGCACTCTTGTGTGGGGTCATTTACTGCACTGTTATAACTTGTTGATACTTGTTAACCTCTGCTATCTCTGAAAAAACAAAAAAAAAAAAATCTTGCTTTTTCCCCACTTTTCTGAGATTTAAAAAAGTTCAGTTACAGGCTTGCTGTTCTTGAACTGTTTGTAAGTTTCTGTGAGGCCATTTTTTGCTTGGGCTAAAGGAAAGTCTCTGTTGATCAGTGACAGTGAAAAACATTGAGCAGCCTGCCTGCCCCTGTGGGAGTGGTTACTAACTTGAAACTGTAGTTTTATTGGCCATTTTGGGTCAATTCCAAAACTCCTTCATCTTCCTCACTTAAAACCTGGTTGCCTCGTGGTTTTGGCATCTTTTCAGGCTTGTTGGCTGTTGGTGAAGCACCCACCAAGAGGAGAAAATGCTGAGAGAAGAAAGGAGCCACTTTTGAGACTTTAAGTATTTTTCCTCTGTTTATTTGCTAAGTTTTTCTGCATAGCCGCCTATTTTGAGCATTTTCTGGCTTGTTAAATTTGATTTATGCATTAGTAACTGTATTTAGAGTACAACCTAGAGCTGTTTACTGAATTTCCTGTTTGCACTTATTTTTAAAATCATTTTTTTTCGCAAAACTTGCATTTTATCTGTCTTTGGCCTAGCACTCTTGTGTGGGGTCATTTACTGCACTGTTATAACTTGTTGATACTTGTTAACCTCTGCTATCTCTGAAAAAACAAAAAAACAAAACAAATCTTGCTTTTTTCCCACTTTTCTGAGATTTAAAAAAGTTCAGTTACAGGCTTGCTGTTCTTGAACTGTTTGTAAGTTTCTGTGAGGCCATTTTTTGCTTGGGCTAAAGGAAAGTCTCTCTGTTGATCAGTGGCAGTGAAAAACATTGAGCAGCCTGCCTGCCCCTGTGGGAGTGGTTACTGACTTGAAACTGTAGTTTTATTGGCCATTTTGGGTCAATTCCAAAACTCCTTCATCTTCCTCTCTTAAAACCTGGTTGCCTCGTGGTTTTGGCATCTTTTCAGGCTTGTTGGCTGTTGGTGAAGCACCCACCAAGAGGAGAAAATGCTGAGAGAAGAAAGGAGCCACTTTTGAGACTTTAAGTATTTTTCCTCTGTTTATTTGCTAAGTTTTTCTGCATAGCTGCCTATTTTGAGCATTTTCTGGCTTGTTAAATTTGATTTCTGCATTAGTAACTGTATTTAGAGTACAACCTAGAGCTGTTTACTGAATTTCCTGTTTGCACTTATTTTTAAAATCATTTTTTTCTCAAAACTTGCATTTTATCTGTCTTTGGCCTAGCACTCTTGTGTGGGGTCATTTACTGCACTGTTATAACTTGTTGATACTTGTTAACCTCTGCTATCTCTGAAAAAACAAAAAAACAAAAAAAATCTTGCTTTTTTCCCACTTTTCTGAGATTTAAAAAAGTTCAGTTACAGGCTTGCTGTTCTTGAACTGTTTGTAAGTTTCTGTGAGGCCATTTTTGCTTGGGCTAAGGGACAGTCTCTCTGTTGATCAGTGGCAGTGAAAACATTGAGCAGCCTGCCTGCCCCTGTGGGAGTGGTTACTGACTTGAAACTGTAGTTTTATTGGCCATTTTGGGTCAATTCCAAAACTCCTTCATCTTCCTCTCTTAAAACCTGGTTGCCTCATGGTTTTGGCATCTTTCAGGCTTATTGGCTGTTGGTGAAGCACCCACCAAGAGGAGAAAACACTGAGAGAAGAAAGGAGCCACTTTTGAGACTTTAAGTATTTTTCCTCTGTTTATTTGCTAAGTTTTTCTGCATAGCTGCCTATTTTGAGCATTTTCTGGCTTGTTAAATTTGATTTCTGCATTAGTAACTGTATTTAGAGCACAACCTAGAGCTGTTTACTGAATTTCCTGTTTGCACTTATTTTTAAAATCATTTTTTTCTCAAAACTTGCATTTTATCTGTCTTTGGCCTAGCACTCTTGTATGGGGTCATTTACTGCACTGTTATAACTTGTTGATACTTGTTAACCTCTGATATCTCTGAAAAAACAAAAAAATCTTGCTTTTTTCCCACTTTTCTGAGATTTAAAAAAGTTCAGTTACAGGCTTGCTGTTCTTGAACTGTTTGTAAGTTTCTGTGAAGCCATTTTTTGCTTGGGCTAAAGTAAAGTATCTCTGTTGATCAGTGGCAGTGAAAAACATTGAGCAGCCTGCCTGCCCCTGTGGGAGTGGTTACTGACTTGAAACTGTAGTTTTATTGGCCATTTTGGGTCAATTCCAAAACTCCTTCATCTTCCTCTCTTAAAACCTGATTGCCTCGTGGTTTTGGCATCTTTTCAGGCTTGTTGGCTGTTGGTGAAGCACCCACCAAGAGGAGAAAATGCTGAGAGAAGAAAGGAGCCACTTTTGAGACTTTGAGTATTTTTCCTCTGTTTATTTGCTAAGTTTTTCTGCATAGCCGCCTATTTTGAGCATTTTCTGGCTTGTTAAATTTGATTTCTGCATTAGTAACTGTATTTAGAGCACAACCTAGAGCTGTTTACTGAATTTCCTGTTTGCACTTATTTTTAAAATCATTTTTTTCTCAAAACTTGCATTTTATCTGTCTTTGGCCTAGCACTCTTGTGTGGGGTCATTTACTGCACTGTTATAACTTGTTGATACTTGTTAACCTCTGCTATCTCTGAAAAAACAAAAAAAAAATCTTTTTTTTTCCCACTTTTCTGAGATTTAAAAAAGTTCATTTACAGGCTTGTTGTTCTTGAACTGTTTGTAAGTTTCTGTGAGGCCATTTTTTGCTTGGGCTAAAGGAAAGTCTCTCTTTTGATCAGTGGCAGTGAAAAACATTGAGCAGCCTGCCTGCCCCTGTGGGAGTGGTTACTGACTTGAAACTGTAGTTTTATTGGCCATTTTGGGTCAATTCCAAAACTCCTTCATCTTCCTCTCTTAAAACCCTCTTTTGCGTGGTTTTGCGCATTTTTGAGCATAGCGCAACAACGGGCAGCGCTGCCTAATTGGGTTTAAACTATTCCTGGCTCCACAAAGTCTGCTCTTCACTTTTTCCCTTAGAACTGCTCTATCTCTCAATTTAAACACCATTTTCTCATTGTAAGGCCCTTCACTGGTCCAATTAAGTAATCCTACAAGTTAGCACTATTAAACCATAAGCACTACTTACTCTTATAATCTCTTACGATTACCCTGTCCTCTATTGGTCCATCTTAAATTCAGTTTCCCTATTACTCTAGCATGTCCAAAGGTCAGTCAATGGTTTCCTCTCCAGTCCAGCTGGTGAATCTGGGAATTTTGAGGCAATGTTACAACTGTCTCATGTACACAGACAACCCTCTCCTCCTCCAAACAGGTTCAAATATATGTGAGAGATGCAACTATTTAGCCAAACTGGAGGCTGAGCTCTCTCATCTCAAAACTGGTGTAACCAGTCAGGAGGAGAAGGTAACCTCACACAACACAATTCCAGTATCACATAGTCCCACCACATCAGCGAACCAAACACATAAATACACAAAAACATACTCGGAGGCTCTAAATAAAAATCTACCTAAGCAACAGAGACCTTCAAAGCAGACATCCAAGCAAACGCTACCTCAAAACAAAACACACACAACACATAACCCACAAAGTCAGTGTGCCAAGCAGCCACAGCCCTTAAGGCTGAATAACACACCTGATACTCTTGTTATAGGTGACTCTATTGTCAGACACACTGACGTCCCGCTCACCAGGCTGAATAAAGACTAGGTCACGGTGAGCTGCCTGTCGGGTGCTAGGATCCGACACATAACGCAAGCACTCAGGTCACTCCAAAGCAAATGCAAATATGACTCAGTCATTGTACATGCTGGTGTGAATGACCTGAGACGTACCTCCCTGGACTACATGAAAAGAGACATAGAGGAGCTCTCTGATCATGTAGCCCAGGCTGGTATGACCCTGACCTTGTGCAGCATCTTACCCTCACCTAGAATGATGCCACAGTACAAAGACAAAATGATCGATTTTAAAAATTGGCTAAAATTTTGGTGTCATTCAAAGGGGATCCAGTGTCTGTCAGCCTGGGATGACATGCTCGACAAGCCACGTTGCTTCGCTAGGGACGGCTTGCACCTGTCACCACTGGGCTTTCGGATATTGGCAAAGGCTCTTGCCACCCCATAGTGCCTTTTTTAGGCAAGGCTCAAAAGTCAAACCCACCCCCATAGACAGCACAAGGAACAAGAAACTAAGGGTAATGCTGCTAAATGCCAGAAGTCTTAACCTCAAGATGCACGCACTCAAGCTCTCCTCAGTATGGAGAACATCGATATCTGTGCAGTGACAGAAACCTGGTTCAAGGCTCCAGAGAGCACCCCAGCACTACCAGGCTATACCTCATATCATGCTTTTCGCCCAAAACCTGGACCGAACCACAAAAGGAGGGGAGTTTCCATATTTATCAAGGATATCCACACCTCCAGGTTAGTGGCATTGCACGGGCATCGGAGACCATCCATGTGCAACTAACAGTGGGCAAGACTGCTTTTCAGTTTATAGCATCCTACAGACCACCCTCTCAAAGTCAGGAATCTCATTCGGCTTTCCTGAAAACATTGGAGAACATGAAGATCTCTCCGAACACCATTATATTGGGCGACTTCAACTTCCCAAACATTGACTGGGAGCACTACTCAAGCCCCAGCACCTTAGCCCAAAGATTCCTGGAAATTATAAACTCAAATGCTATGGAACAACTAGTCACCACTCTCACAAGAGGGGACAACATACTAGACCTGATCATTACCAACATGGGGACTCTGTGCTCCACACCAGAAGTATATCCCTCATTGGTAAGATCAGACCATAAATTAATTTCACTGGATGTCCACATCCCGACCCCACCCCCAGCCCAGAAAAACCACAGTGAAAAACTTCTCAAAAGCGAACTTCTCACTTCTCAAAACCGAAGTGGAATCCTTCAAGGCCCCAGGGCCAGTAGAAACTACAGCCCAAACTGCAGAATCCTATATAAATGCATTCTACGGACATCTCCAGGAATGCATGGATCATGCTATCCCAAACAAAACCAAGACCCAATCATCCAAAGGCAGGCGTCCAGTCTGGTGGACCCCTGCCATAAATAAACTGTACAACAGAAGGAGGAAGCTACTACATGATAGAGCAAAATCCCTAATAGGGAAGGCATCTCTGATCAGTACTAGCAAAAAATTACGATTCCTCATAAAATCCTCCAAGGCCAGCTTCGAGAGAAAAATTGCACAGGACACCAAAGACTATCGTAAGACTTTTTTCAGTTATGTTAGAAACCTGGGATGCAACTCCCAGACTTGTTCTGAGTTGATTCTAAATGACAAAAAATACACTGAACCCACAGACATCGCCAATATCCTGGCAGACAGGTTCAGTGCAAACTTCTCCACCCCCCCCCAAAAGAGCAAGTATCTATCCCGGCAGAGGGCTGCCTCCCAAACATCTCAGATGCTCAGGTGAAGGCTGCCCTCTCCAAAGCAAAAAACACTGCTTCCATGGGACCAGATGGTGTCCCAGGTTGCGTCCTACATGAACTCCAAGAGGAACTAATCCCTCAAATAAAACAGCTATACAATCTCAGCCTCACTACAGGATATGTGCCCACAGAATGGCGTACAGCAACAGTGGTCCCACTCCACAAAGGTGGAGCCTCTATGGACCCTGGAAACTATCGCACCATAAGCCTGACTAGCTTAGTCTGCAAGGCTATGGAGAGGATCAGCATGGAGCTCATAAACAAAGACATTGGGGCCTACAGACACTAGATCCTACCCAGTTCGGCTTTGTCAAGGGCAGATCCTGCCTTTTGAACCTGGTTGACTTCTTTGAAACAGTCACCAAAGCCATAGATGAAGGGAAGGTAGTCCACACAGCCTATCTGGACCTTGCAAAGGCATTTGACACAATACCCCACTCGGGCATCATAGATAAGCTATCCAGCTTAAATATAAACCCCTATGTCACAAGATGGGTCGCAAACTGGCTCAAAGACAGAACCCACAGAGTGAGAGTTGCTGGAGCCATGTCAGATTCAAAACCGGTCACAAGTGGTGTCCCACAGGGTTCTGTCCTGGGACCACTCTTGTTCGGTATATACTTTTCCGAGGTACAGGCAAACGTGGGAGGACTATGGCTCACCAAGTTCGCAGACAACTGCAAACTGGGTGCCATAATCAACTCTCCAGCTGACACAAACATCCTTCAAAAAGGTCTCACAGAGACAGATAACTGGTGCCAGCGCCATGGTTTAAAGCTAAATGCCAAAAAATGTATAGTCATACCCTTTGGCAAAAACAATGTGCCCACAAATTACCACATAGATGGAAACCCATTAAGTACAGAGAAAGTTATTAGGGACCTGGGGATCCAAGTTGATAGCAATCTCTCCTTTGAAAACCACATTGCCAAAGTGGTTAGAAAGACCTTCTACATAGCCC
Organism: Protopterus annectens; assembly: GCF_019279795.1. NCBI lineage: Eukaryota > Metazoa > Chordata > Ceratodontiformes > Protopteridae > Protopterus > Protopterus annectens. The sequence goes on from NC_056734.1 coordinate 705,702,593, forward strand.
ACCTCATCACGAAGGGTTTCACATCTAGATCAAGAGAGGTAATCGTGCCCCTTTATTCATCCCTCATCAGGCCCATCATAGAATACAATGCCCCTTTTGGGATGTACTTTACCCGACACCTGCAGCAATTAGAAAGACCCCAAAAGTATCTCACCAAGAGGATCAAGGGTCTCAAACAGATGCCATATGCTGCTTGGTTAAAAAAACTCCAGCTCTACTCAGTTGCATACTGCGTACTTCGAGGCGATCTATGCCTGACATACAAAGCTATGTCAAATCCAGAATTAATGGACATGCTCCACCTCAGTAAATCTAAATCCCTTATAGCTACACGCTCGAGGGACTTGAACCTCAGCAGAGAAATAAATAGAACTTGCTGGAGGGACAGGTTCATAACCCAGAGGCTCCCTTCTCTCTGGAATAGAATTCCAATTCATGTGAGACAGAGCACCTCACTGAATCTCTTCAAGAAGAATCTCGATAAGTGGATGGGGGATCGTAGGTTTGTCCCAGGGATTACTCCCGTGTCACTATTAGACAGAGGCACAGTAAACTAAACCTTAAAAAGGGCACAGTATACTCAAGTCAGGGGGTGGCGTAAGCCATACAGAATTAGGCTAGGCTTATAATTGCCCCAGGGCAGATAGCCTAGTATGAACCTATGAACCTATGAACCTATGATGAACTGTTTAACCTGAGTATTTATGATATTCCTGATGAACCGACCTTTGAAGATGAAAATGTTTGTGATAACATCTTGGATGGGGGGTTGTTTGGTATGGGTTATGCACGTTTAGGTTTACCCTGTTTTTCCAATGACAGTACCTTTTTGCCTCCAAAACGCTCGATTGCTATTAATGTTTTTGAACACGTGGTTTGTGCAAGCACTGAAAAAGTATATGTAGAATTTTGTAAAAAGGAAAGATTATTTAATCTCTCTAAGGAATAATGGCTTGCTCTAAAGGAATTTAGGATTAATTTAGATAAAGTGACAGTCAGACCTGCTGATAAAGGAGGCAATTGGGTTATCATGGACAATGTGAAATATGAGGGCATTGTTGAAGAGTTGCTTAGAGAAGATGTGTATAGGAAATTGAATGATAACCCATTAAGACAGTATACAGATTACTTTGTTGAATTGCTTGAGAGAGGGGAAAGACTTGGATTTTTATCTAGCAGTGATGTTAAAAAACTGCTGATGAAAGAACCTAGGCACCCCTATATCTACGCAATTCCAAAAATTCACAAAGACATGGTCAACCCTCCAGGGAGACCTATTATTTCAGGGGTTGGTTCATATATTGAAAGAATTAATAAATTTCTTGATTTTCATTTCAAAGTGTATTTACCTAGAGTGATCTCCCATGTTAAGAATACCCAGGATGTATGTAGGGCATCACAGGGGGGATGACGTGGGATAAGGAATTATACTGGGCTACAGTGGATGTCTCTTCTTTATACACAAACATTGATAAGCGATGGGGCCTGGAGGCAATGAGAAAGGTGATGGGTGAAGGCCCTAGAACAATGTTTTTGTTATCATTGTTGGAATATAGTCTCACACACAATTATTTTGTATGGAAGAAGGATTTTTACCTTCAAGTGAAAGGAACAGCTATGGGGGCGGCCTTTATTCCTATTTACGCAGTTATCTATATGGGGGAATTTGAGAAGGAATTTATGTTTCAAAATAATTTTTTTGTCAATAATGTCATTTTTTATAAATTATACATTGACAACCTCATTTTCATGTGTAGGGGAAGGCCTTCTCTGTTTGGTAATTTCATGCAGGATTTAAACATGAATTCACATGGGCTTAGTTTTGTGTTTGAATGTTCAAAAGAAAAAATGGCTTTCTTGGATGTAGAATTTTATGTTGGGGAAGATTATAAGGTGCAATTTAGACCGTTTAGGAAACCAACCTCTGTGAATAACTTTTTGCATGCTAGTAGCATGCATCCTCCTCATTTAATCAAAGCATTGCCTGAAGGGGAATTTAAAAGAATTTTAAGGAATACCTCTGATTCAAATTTATGGGATGAGGCACTTGGTGAAGTGTTTCTTAGACTCTCCTACAGAGGGTTTTCGGAGGAAATATTGTCAGGCATTAAAAATAGGTTATGTGGAAGACAGAAAATAAGAATGGATCACAGCAAACAATGTTTAGTTGCAAAAGAGGAAAGATTATTTTTTGTTTCTAGATATTCTGATTTCTCACGTGTGGTTGAAAAGATCATAAAACAATTTTGGCATTTAATCTGTGATGACATGACCGTAGGTTGTTTGTTTCCTAAACGTGTTACTTTTTCCTACAGCAGATTTAACAGTCTGAAGGAATTGTTAAGTAAAAAGTTGGAGCATTCAACAGATGGTTTGAATGTTGGTATGCAACAGTATGGGAGATGTTCTGTATGCAACATGGTTAGAAATTTACATGGAAAGAAAATTAATGGGAAGAAGTACTGGGCATTTGAAAGATTTGATTGTTTGTCATATGGGGTGGTTTATGTCTTGGGATGTGATTGTGCCAAACATTATGGTATATTGGCCAAACCACCAGAAAGACAAAAGTTTGCATCTTGGAACATTTAGGAGATGTAAGAAGGGGGAATTTGGATAGTCCTGTGGCTTCACATTTTGTTAATGTGCATAACAGCAACACTGATGGATTTGTTTTCAGTGTTTTGGCTAGGCCACATTGTGAGGTTGGTAATTTTAGAGCTGAACTCAATAAGTTAGAACATAAGATGATTCTTAATTATCACACGTTATATCCGAGGTGCATGAATTTAGATATCGGGGTTTCATTATAATTCAGTTTGGGATGCATTGTGGTATTTTGCATTATGGCAATTTAGTATTATGAAACGTTATATTGTGACATTTTGCATCATGAAATTTTGTATTATGAAGTTCAAGAATTCATTATATGTTTTATTAAGATAGAAGTGGTAGATTTGTGTCAATATGTGTCAAGTTTAAAGCTCTATAAGGTAATTTGTATCTATTTATTTATTTATTGCTGTGTATTATGCTTTTGGACTTTAAACAATGAGTTGGTGTGAGTTTGAAGTTTAAATTATGAGCAGGTTTAATGAATGAATTGATTAATGAGCTAATTGGTTATTGTATTTAAGGAGATGGGTTTGTTTGGTGAGTTGTTCCATTGAAAGCGAATTGCCGAGGTACCAGGACACGTTAATAAAGGAAAATTATTCGCCATCTCTGTGGTTGGCATTCCTATCTGCTTGCTGTTTGGAGTTTTGGATTTGATTTTTTGCCTATCTTATTGGTGTTTCACCAGGTTGAGGAGACCCTGGAGAGGTGGAGATATGCTTTAGAGAGGAGAGGAATGAAGGTCAGCAGGGCTAAAACAGAATATATGTGTGTAAATGAGAGGGAGGGTAGAGGAATGGTGAAGATGCAGAGAGTAGAGTTGGTAAAGGTGAATGAGTTTAAGTACTTGGGATCAACAGTTCAGAGTAATGGTGAGTGTGGAAGAGAGGTGAAGAAGAGAGTACAGGCAGGGTGGAATGGGTGGAGAAGAGTGTCAGGAGTGATTTGTGACAGACAGGTACCAGTAAGAGTGAAAGGGAAGGTCTACAAGAGGGTAGTGAGACCAGCTATGTTATATGGGTTGGAGACGGTAGCACTGATGAAAAGGCAGGAGTCAGAGTTGGATGTGGCAGAGTTAAAGATGTTAAGATTTGCACTGGATGTGATGGACAGGATTAGGAATCAGTATATTAGAGGGTCAGCTCAGGTTGGACAGTTTGGAGACAAAGCAAGAGAGGCGAGATTGCGTTGGTTTGGACATGTGCTGAGGAGGGATGCTGGGTATATTGGGAAAAGGATGCTAAGGATGGAGCTACCAGGTAAGAGGAAAAGAGGAAGGCCTATGATAAGGTTTATGGATGTGGTGAGAGAGGACATGAAGGTGGTTGGTGTGAAAGAGCATGATGCAGAGGACAGGAAGAAATGGAAACAGATGATCCGCTGTGGCGACCCCTAACAGGAACAGCCGAAAGAAGATGATGATGATGATAAATATGGTAATTCTGAAAGTGAAACTAAACATCTTCAAAAAAGTAGTTAACAAAGATACCATGTTTATGTTTTGTGATAAAACGTGTGCACACCCTGCTGACATCATTGGAAGTGATTTTGGTAACCTTCAGAATTAAAACACAAGAAATTCAGCTTGACCATGACATCTCTTTTCAGCTTATGATAAACAGAAAGATAAATAACTGCACAGACTTTATATGTATTTTATATTTAAAACATATGAGCACAACTTAATATCTATCAAAACTTTCACTGTGCAAAAACACCAAGAATGATGCCACAATACGAAGACAAGATGATCAATTTCAACAATTGGCTTAAGTATTGGTGTCATTCAAAGGGGATCCAAAGACTGTCAGCCTGGGATGACACGCTCTACAAGCCACGATGCTTCACTAGGGATGGCTTGCACCTGTCACCCCTGGGCTTTCAGATATTGGCAAAGGCTCTTGCTACCCCCATAGTGCCTTTTTTAGGCAAGGCTCAGAAGACAAACCCACCTCCATAGGTATCACAAGGGATAAGAAACTAAGAGTAATGCTACTCAATGCCAGAAGTCTAAACCTCAAGATGCATGCACTCGAAACTCTCTTTAGCATGGAGAACATCGATATCTGTGCAGTAACAGTAACCTGGTTCAAGGCTCCCAAGAGCACCCCAGCACTACCAGGTTATACCTCATACCATGCTTTTCGGCCCCAAAACTTGGACCGAACCACAAAAGGAGGAGGAGTATCAATATTTGTCAAAGATACCCACACCTCCAGGTTGGTGGCACAGCATGAAGCATCAGAGACTATCCATGTGCAACTAACAGTGGGTAAAACTGCCTTCCAGTTTATAGCCTGCTACAGACCACCCTCCCAAACCCAGGAACCCCACTCGGCCTTCCTGAGAACACTGGAAAATATGAAGGTCTCTCCAAACACCATTATATTGGGCGACTTCAACTACCCAAACATAGACTGGGAGCATTACTCTAGCTCCAACACCCTAGCCCAAAGGTTCCTAGAATTTATAAACTCAAATGCTATGGAACGACTTGTTACCACTCCCACAAGAGGGGAAAACATACTGGACCTGATCATCACCAACATGGGGACTCTATGCTCCAGACCAGAAGTGTATCCCTCATTGGTAAGATCAGACCATAAACTAATCTCACTGGATATTCACATCCCGACTCCACCCCCTGCCCTGAAAACCACAGTGAAAAACTTCTCTAATGCAAATTTCACACTCCTCAAAACTGAGGTGGAATCCTTCAAAGCCCCCGGGCCTGTGGAAAATACGGCCCAGACCGCAGAATCCTTTATAAACGCATTCTATGAACACCTTCAGGAATGCATGGATCATGCAATCCCAAATAAAACCAAGTCCCAATCCTCCAAAGCCAGACGCCCTGTCTGGTGGACCCCTGCCATAAACAAACTATACAGTAGAAGGAGGAAGCTACTACATGATAGAGCAAAATCCCAAAAAGGGAAGGCATCTCTGATCAGTATTAGCAAAAAACTACGGGCACTCATAAAATCGTCTAAGGCCAGCTTTGAGAGAAAAATTACACAGGACACTAAGGATAATCACAAGGCTTTCTTTAGTTATGTTAGGAACCTGGGTGGGAATTCGCAGATATGCTCAGAATTAGTCCAAAATGACAAAAAATACACCGAACCCACAGACATTGCCAACATCCTAGCTGACAGGTTCAGTGCAAACTTCTCCCCCCCTCCACACCAAAAGGGCAAATATCTATCCCAGCAGAGTGCTGCCCCCCTGACATCTCAGATGCTCAGGTAAGAGCTGCCCTCTCCAAAGCAAAAAACACAGCATCAATGGGACCAGACGTTGTCCCAGGCTGTGTCCTACATGAACTTCAGGAAGAGCTAAACCCAAACATAAAACTACTGTTCAATCTCAGCCTTACTACAGGATATGTACCCAAAGAGTGGCATACAGCAACAGTGGTCCCTCTCCACAAAGGTGGTGCCTCAACGGATCCTGGAAACTATCGCCCCATAAGCCTGACTAGCTTTGTCTGCAAAGCTATGGAAAGGATCATCATGGACCTCATAAATAAAGATATTGGGGACCTACAGACACTGGATCCTACCCAGTTCGGCTTTGTTAAGGGCAGATCCTGCCTCTTAAACCTGGTTGATTTCTTTGAAACAGTCAACAAGGCCATTGACGAGGGGAAGGTGGTCCACACAGCCTACCTGGACCTCGCAAAAGCCTTCAATACAATATCCCACTCAGGCATTATAGATAAGCTCACCAGCTTAAATATAAACCCCTATGTCACTAGATGGGTTGCAAACTGGCTCAAGGACAGAACCCACATGGTTAGAATTGCTGGAGCCATGTCAGACTCCAAACCAGTTACAAGTGGCATCCCACAAGGCTCAGTCCTGGGACCTCTCTTGTTCGGTATATATTTCTCGGAGGTACAGGCCAACACGGAAGGACTGTGGCTGACCAAGTTTGCAAATGACTGCAAACTGGGCGCCATAATCGACACTCCAGCCGACACAAGCATCCTCCAAAAGGGCCTCATAGAAACAGACAACTGGTGCCAGAGCCATGGCCTCAAGCTAAATGCCAAAAAGTGTATAGTCATCCCCTTTGGCAAAAACAAAGTGCCCACAAATTACCACACAGGTGATAATCCATTAAGTACAGAAGAAGTAATTAGGGACCTGGGGACCCAAGTTGATAGCGATCTCTCATTTGACAACCACGTGGCCAAAGTGGTTAGAAAAACATTTTATATAGCCCACCTAATCATGGAGGGATTCACATTTAGATCAGGAGAGGTCATCGTGCCTCTTTACTCATCCCTCATCAGGCCCATAATTGAGTACAATGCCCCTTTTGGGATGTACCTTACCAGACACCTGCAGCAACTGGAAAGACCCCAAAAGTACCTCACCAAGAGGATCAAAGGGCTCAAACAGATGCCGTATGCTGCCCGGTTAA
>NC_056734.1:705712139-705842139 GCF_019279795.1 Protopterus annectens
TGCATGGCTGTTCACTGCATATGTTATGCTTGGGATGGGTTGTGTCTAAGACTGGTATGTTTTTATGCTTATGATATAATAGCCATTTACTTTGATATGCAAGTGTGTGTGGGGGGGTGTATGCACACACACACACACACACACACACACACACACACACACACACACACACACATCTATCTGTCTATGTCAGTATGTGTACGTGTGTGTGTGTGTGTGTGTGTGTGTGTGTGTGTGTGTGTGTGTGTGTGTGTGTGTGTGTGTGTGTGTGTGCATTTTATAAACCAGAAATATCGGCTTGAATCCTGTTTTTCATATCTTTAATAAGAATGCAAAGTGATCTGTGACTCGGATCAGACATAAGGTTTGACAATGGTCTATATTAATAATTTGAATACCTATCAAAAGTAATCATTCCTCTACAATTTGTTTTCCTTTCTTGAGCTCTGTCTTTTTATTTATCTATAAATGGCATTAGCTGCTCTCCAGGATAGCTGTATTAACATGTAACAAATATGGTCTGGTGATATTGTTAGAAGAATTCCTTCTTAGTTAATGGATCACAAAGGAGATGGTTTGTTTTCATTTTGTGATTAGTTGAGGTTCCCTTTTTTGGCTGAGTGAAATTTTGAGTTAAAGTGTACTGTATATTGTAGCATTATTTGTTTCTATAATAATGTCAATGCTTTGTCTGTATTCCCCTCTGATGTTCTTCGTGTTTCACTGTTGCAGTCAATACATTTGGGTTATCTGCCTGCAGGTAGCCCTCAGCCGGCCTGATTATCAAAGTCTTGGGTCCTGCGTTGGATGCTGTCTCTTCTTCCATGACATCAGGTCGTCAGGGGTATAAAGCATGCAGCTGACGCCATTACATCAGTTTTTCTTGCATGGTGCCCGAAGCAGAAGCAGTTCGTAAGTGCCGGTCAGCCGACTCCTGAAATTTTTGTTTTCGAGTTTCAGAACCGAAGTCTTGAAAAAAGCTGAGTACCCCATTGGGGATCCTTTTTCTTGCTCTAAACCGATGTCAGTAAAAGTTAACAATTGTATTACCTGTGGAAAGCAAATACCTCATAAAGATTTTCATTTATACTGCATTCCTTGCTTAGGCCCAGACCATGATGTCCCTCAGTTTTGTGCCTTATTCAATCCTCAAACTATTTGTCGTTGGTTCATTTTTGCATCAAACTATTTCAGTACTCGGTTTAATTATCCAGAATTGGCTTCAGTAAGCCATCCGACTACCGACATTCTGAAAAAACGTAAAGATAAAGACAGAGACAGACTGCATAGGTCCAAAGCTGCATAGGTCCAAAGCTGCCGACGACGCTTCCGTTATGCTAGTCGCCAGTTCGCTGGTTCTCAGTGAGGTGTTTTCGCAGCCCCTGATACCCGCTACTTCAGATTCTCAGGCCTCTACTGAGACTCATTCGGAGTCCGGTATGCCATGAGATGCTTCTTCGATCTTGGAACCTGCGGATGTCTCTACCTTGGATGGGTCCAGAGCCGCTGTGCAGGCACTGGCTTCTGAGGGTGTATTCAGGCCTATGGAGTTGCATTTCAAACCGACACCATCTTCTTCTTCAAGGCCTAAAACTCGACCCATGCTTAGAAAACCGACATCCAAACCGCATGGTCAGGCCCATATGCCTAAAAAACAAATGATAAGAATGGCTGAAGACCTTATTACTTTAATTAGTAGAAGCCAGCCTTCTCCCTCCAAGAGTCCTAGAACTGATTTTCCTTCTGATTCTTCTGATCAGGATTCTGAAATTTCTGTTGCTTCAGATTACCAGGATTTGCTCTTATCTACCTATGAGGATTCTGATGCAGAGGACTCCATTCCCTCTTCTTCCCCTCCAGAAGATTTTTCTTTTGGTGAAACCTTGCACACTCTTAGGGAGCATTTCCAATGGGAAAGCCAGGATTACTCTTGACTCCAAAAAGAGGCTTAGGGAATTCTTGCTCCTACCTCAACACAGGCCTTTAGTTATCCCTCCTGTCCTGGACATTGTAGATAATGCCTTCTTGGAATCTATCCTGGCCCCAGACACTTTACCTCCAGCTCCCAGGAAACCTGATAGGTATTACAGAGTACCTGACTCTCACAAGTTCCTCTTCAAGAATCCTACTGCGAACCCAGAGACCATTTCCCAGGGACCTAAAGGCATTAAGGCTACTACTGCCAAAAACCCTACCCCCTCTGATAGAGATTCCAGGGCCTTGGACAGATGGGGTAAAAAGGTATACACCTCTGCTACTTTGGCCATTAGGGCCTTAAACTGCCAGTTTCATATGCTAAAGTATCAGCAGCATATTATAGGACTACTTAAACAGAAAATTATGTTGATTCCTGACTGTGCTGAAAATAAAGAATTACAGGATTTAATGCATTCTGCTGAACAAGTTGGTAAACATACTTTGCAATGTGGTTTTGACTCTTTAGAAGCATCTTGCAGGGCTGCTGTCACTGGGTCTGTTCTTAGAAGGCATGCTTGGCCTAAGGAGCAAAATTTACCAGATCATGTTAAAGCTAAATTACTGAATCCCTTAAACCAAGGCCACCTGTTTGGCAACAAAGCAGAAGAAGTCCTTAAAAAGATGGAGGAAAAAGATAAATCTATGCAAACTGTTAAAGATTTCCTGCAAATACAGCCTCCCAGATTCAGTAGGCATTGACCTTCTAAGAATTGGTCCTTTCCAGTCTCTTCCAGGCCTTCTCAGTCCAAACCCAGGAAAAGCAGACCACCTAGGCTACAGACTCAAGGTACTCACAGGCCTAAGCAGTGGGGGCTTCCACTTCCAAAGCTGGAAGTAGTAAGACACCCCCTATGGAAAACTGTCACAATGACTTAACCTTAAACCTTCAAAGCCCTGCTCAACTGCCTGCTCTCTTAGGGGGAAAGATCGCCCTGCATGCAAAAAACTTGGAACTCATTACCCAGGACAAATGGGTTTTAAATATAGTTTCCCAAGGATACAGATTTCACTTCCACACCTTACCAACCCCAAACAGTTGGCCAGACCTACCCCCAAATCAGTGGGCAGAGGCTCAACAGCAGGTTCTCTCTCTTCTAAGTATCAACGTGTCCCAGTAGAAGAATGGGGACAAGGTTTTTACTCAAGACTCTTCCTCATCATATTTTTTCAGCTGTTCCCATTATGGGTTGCCACAGCGGATATCTGTTTCCATTTCTTCCTGTCCTCTGCATCTTGCTCTGTCACACCAACCATCTACATGTCCTCTCTCACCACATCCATAAACCTTATCTTAGGCATTCCTCTTTTCCTGTTATCTGGTAGCTTAATCCTTAGCATCTTTTTCCCAATATACTCAGCATCCCTCCTCAGCACATGTCCAAAGCAACATAATCTTGCCTCTCTGGCTTTGTCTCCAAACCTTCCAACCTGGCCGACCCTCTAATATACTTATTCCTAATCCTGTCCACCCTCTTACAATCAGTGCAAATCTTAACATCTTTAACTCTGCCACATCCAGCTCTAACTCCTGCCTTTTTGTCAATGCCACTGTCTCCAACCCATATAACATAGCTGGTTTCACTACCCTCTTGTAGACCTTCCCTTTCACTCTTACTGGTACTCGTCTGCCACAAATCACTCCTGACACTCTTCTCCACCCACTCCATCCTGCCTGTACTCTCTTCTTCACCTCTCTTCCACACTCACCATTACTCTGAACTATTGATCCCAAGTATTTAAACTCATCCACCTTCACCACCTCGACTCCTTGCATCCTCACCATTCCTCTATCCTCCCTCTCATTCACACATATATTCTGTCTTAATCCTGCTGACCTTCATTCCTCTTCTCTCTAGAGCATATCTCCATCTCTCCAGGGTCTCCTCCACCTGTTCCCTACTCTCACTACAGATCACAATGTCAACTACAAACATCATAGTCCACGGGGACTCCTGTCTGATTTCGTCTATCAACCTGTCCATTACCACAGCAAATAAGAAAGGGCTCAGAGATGATCCTTAATGTAATCCCACCTCCACCTTAAACGCATCTGTCACTCCCACCACAGACCTCACCACTGTCACACTACCCTTGTACATATCCTGTACCACTCTTACATACTTTTCTGACACTCCTGACTTCCTCATACAATACCACAACTCCTCTCTAGGCACCCTGTCATATGCTTTCTCTAAGTCTACAAAAACACAATGCAACTCCTTCTGACCTTCTCTGTAGTTCTCCATCAACACTCTCAGAGCAAACATCGCATCTGTAGTGCTCCTTCCCAGCATGAAACCATACTGCTGATCACTAATCATCACATCCCTTCTTAACCTAGCTTCCACTACTCTTTTCCATAACTTCATACTATGACTGATCAATTTAATCCCTCTGTAGTTACTACAGCTGTGCACATCACCCTTATTCTTAAAAATCGGTACCAAAACACTTTTTCTCCATTCCTCAGGCATCCTCTCACTTTCCAAGATTTCATTAAACAATCTGGTTAGAAGCTCTACTGCCATTTCACCTAAACACCTCCATGCTTCCACAAGTATGTCATCTAGACCAACAGCCTTTCCATTTACTCAAGACTCTTCCTGGTTCCCAGAAAACACAGCTCCTGGCATCATATCCTGGACCTCTCTATTCTAAACACCTTTTTGGTAATCCCAAAATACAAAATGCTAACACTTCATAAGCTGCTTCCTATGCTAGGCAAAGATGCCTGGTTGGCAACCTTAGACTTAAAGGAAGCTTACCTGCACATTCCAATAAGAGAATCTTGCAGGAAATACCTATGCTTTAGAGCAGGCTACATGCACTATCAGTTCTCTGCACTTCCCTTTGGCTTATCTACTGCACCCAGGGTATTCATAAAGTGTCTAGCTCCAGTCATTGCATTTTGCAGGCTAAGAAATATTCAAATACACCCATACCTGGACGATTGTCTAATTCAGGCAGAAAGCCAGGACATGCTACTAAATCATGTGGCATTTGTAAAGAAACTTCTAACCTCACTGGGGTACACCATAAATGAAAAGAAATCTCATCTAGTACACTGCCAACAAATTGTATTCCTGGGAGCAAGCTTGAACACAACTTCCCAGATGGCTTACCTCACGCCAGAGAAACAAGTTTATTTGACAACCTACTTCAAACTACTGGCCATAGAGACCCAGCTATCTGCAAGAAAAATCCTGCAAGCCCTGAGGTTCATGGCCTTTTGCATTCTACTAATTCCATATGCAAGGCTGCATATGAGGAAACTACAATGGTATCTAAAAAGCCTATGGTGTCAACATTCTCAGGACCTAGAATCAATGATTCCTATTATTCCTTGTATAAAGACAGTTCCTTTGGTGGGCAGAGGCCTGCTACCACAACAAGGGACTGCCATTCACTCTACCCCCTGCTGCCCAAACCCTGACAACAGACACATCATACTATGCATGGGGGGGCTCACTTGGCAGGGCAGTGCATTCAGGGCAAATGGAACCCGAGTCAGATGCACCTGCATATTAATCAAAAAGAAATGTTAGCTGTACAGAATTCCCTGACAGCCTTTAAGGACCACATTCTTCCAGGACTATTATTGGTAAAGACAGACAACACCACTGTAATGTGGTACATAAACAAGCAGGGGGGAACCCACTCGTATCCTGTCTGCAGACTAGCCATGGCTCTGTGGAACACAGCCTTAAGCTACCAAGTGCATCTACAAGCTCAATTCCTGCCAGGCAAGCTAAATTCACTGGCAGACGACCTAAGCAGAAATCTCATGGACCCACAGGAGTAGAAACTAGAACCAAAGATAGTCACCATTTTGAGAAACAAATGGGGGAACCCAGAGATAGACCTGTTTGCTTCTCCCCAGAACTACCAATTGGACAAATTCTGCAGAAGGACTTCCCACAGACCCCCAATATCATTATCAAAAACCTTCCAATATTTATGTATTATGTATTTGATTTCTTCAAAATCTGCAGAATATGTGAGTGTCAATGCATGTGTAAAAATAGTATTATTGTGCCTCACATTATTGTGGCCATCCCTATTGCCCAATAGGGCACTAAAGTGTCCACTGGTCCTCTTATTTATAACTTCCTGAATGATGTTTGATAGAAAAGGCTCTGGATAACCTCTTCTCTGAAACATATTGGACAAATTGTCACATTCCTTGGTAAAGTCGTAAATGTCAGACACCATCCTGGCCAATCTAACACATTGGCCCTTGACCAGGGCCTTCTTCTGGTGCAAAGGATGTGCACTAGTAAAATGTAATAATGTGTTAGAATAGGTTGGTTTCCTATATAGTTGGGAAATAAAACAGTTGTTCACATAATCTTTCTTTATGGTAATATCCAAATAATGAATATAATCTAGATCCTTGACCATAGTAAATCTCAAAAAACTGGTGGTACTGTTCATGTACGAAAAGAACCTATTCAGATTTTGTTCTGATTGATTCCAAAACAGGACAATATCATCAAGGTATCGCCCATACAATACCCATGAAGTCCTGAATTCGGAGTTAAAAATTTATTGATCTTCCCAATGTGCTAAGACAATGTTGGCGAAGATTGGTGCACAACATGCACCCATGGCAACTCCAAGCCTTTGTTTAAATAAATGTCCTTCAAATGTAATGAAATTGTTTTCCAAAACCATCTCCATACAAGTACGGATGGTCAAGATGGTGTCATGATTCAATGACGAATTACTGCATAGAAACTCATAGAACCAGTCCAGACCTATATCATGTGGTATAACTGAAAACAGGTCACAGACGTCAATAGTCACCAGGATGAGGTTACTGTCATACATATTCTGATTGACTTTACCAAGGAAGTCCCATGAGTCCTTAATTATAGTAGTCCGATTATCAAAGACCCCCTTAGTCATACTGTCAATGTATTTTGCTATACTAAATGTTTTGGAGGCTTTAGTATCTACAATGGGTCTTAAAGGTGGACTGTGTATTGATTTGTGAATTTTTGGTATTCCAAATATGGTGGGAATCCTGGGATGTTTGGTTAAAATGTAGTTGTGTGTGTCTAGTGTGATTTGTCCATTCAGTAAAAGTTGCTCCAATTCTAAGTCAATGTTACGATATGCTATGTTTAATTCATTTCGTGAGGTCTCAGTGTACACTTCACTATATAGTATGTCAAACATTCTACTATTGTAATCATCAGTATTCATAATAACCAGACCCCCACCCTTGTCCGGTTTCATAAGTCTTATATTAGTCTGATGTAAAATTTCACTCAAAATACCCTTCTCCTCTATTTTTAAATTGTCTATGGGTGAGTCATTATGCCTATAACCCAATCGTGTTCTAATGTCGTTTTCACATAGAACCTCAAATATTTGTACCAAAGGGTGATTGGGAGGTTGAAAGGTACTTGGTCTTCTAAGGTTTGAGCCACAAGTAAAATTACTATCAGGAAAAAATAAAGCTAGATTTAATTTCCTTGTAAATAGTTTTAACTGCACCATAACATCTACTATGTTGCCCTTGATAGTTGGCACAAAATTCATACCTTTGGATAGAAAATCGGCCCATTCCCTAGTGACAGTAAGACCACTGTAATTATAAATACTGAAGTCACCCAAATCATTAGTCACAATTGAAAGAATCACATTCTCAGTCTCAGTATGTGATGGGCTGCTTATCTCCGGTAGTTGTTCCACCCCCCCCTCCGTGGTGCAGATCGAGGACTGTAATAATTCGACTTCATCTGTCTTTGGTTGATTAGCCTCTCCGATCTCCTGAGGGGGGCTTGTTCTAAAGGGATTTCCTCTCCTTCCTTATCATCTTGTGTCTCACAAGCTTGCCCTAACTTATAAGTACTGTGATTACCAGTCATTTGATTAAATTGCCCTCTTGGGGGGTCTGGATAAGCCACACCCTTCTCATAATCCATTTTGTCCCTACATAACTTCCTTTCCTTTCTCCCTTTTAAATCACTGAGTTCGTTATAGACAGTATCAAACACAGCATTAAAAACATTTTTCTTAGATTCAAACAATAAGTCATTTTTAATGTTGACATCTACCTGATTAATTTCTCTTAACAATAATGCCATTTTCTTATTGTTATCCACAATAAGAATACGTAACAATTCACAGCCTTGTCTGTTAAAAAATCCCAAAAGTTCTTTGTAAAGATGTGAATCCTTTTCCAACCCGGTTGGATATTTCCACATTCGTAGTCCTTTAGGGACTTGCTCCCTCTTAATACATTCAGTTAGGTACTCATTTTCGAACTGAATTTTCTTATATTTGAATAACAAAGTTTTAAACATGTGGATTTCTTGATCTACTGTACCCAGGTCAGAATTCACATTCTCGTTCCTACAATTTAAACCGAGATCAGTTTTTAACCAATGTTCTATGGAAATGTTGACATAGTCCGCTTCACGAGTCTCATGCATATTCAAGCCTTGAGTGCCAGACGCACCAATGGTAGTGGAATACATCACTTCCTTATTCCCGTTACCCTGGCAATTATTTCCTTGTCCCGGAGGAATGGAAGAACAAGAACTAGACTGTGAAGTGCCCAAAGGTCTATTTCTCAAGCCAGCATTGTCCCTGATAATATTATCGACCTTGGCTGACAGTTCAGCAACAGTCTTGGTAAGAAGCGTCACAGATGTCAAGACACTTTGTAAATCGTCACCATCAACGCTGGTCACCTGGACACTTGCATCCATAACAAAACACCGACAAACTCAGTAAGCAGAATAAAAACTAGAATGAACAGCAGATGCAGGGTGGTATCCAATGAGATGGAGCCCGAATAATGAAAAAATTCTTTCTTTACTCAATCCAATGATCAAAATGAAGTACAAATACACATAAAGTCACAGTTTAAAAATGATAAAACAACAAGTTAAGCGCTTTCGTCAATACTCAGACTTCTTACCTGCACATTCTAATAAGAGAATCTTGCAGGAAATACCTACGCTTTAGAGCAGGCTACATGCACTATCAGTTCTCTGCACTTCCCTTTGGCTTATCTACTGCACCCAGGGTATTCATAAAGTGTCTAGCTCCAGTCATTGCATTTTGCAGGCTAAGAAATATTCAAATACACCCATACCTGGACGATTGTCTAATTCAGGCAGAAAGCCAGGACATGCTACTAAATCATGTGGCATTTGTAAAGAAACTTCTAACCTCACTGGGGTACACCATAAACGAAAAGAAATCTCATCTAGTACGCTGTCAACAAATTGTATTCCTGGGAGCAAGCTTGAACACAACTTCCCAGATGGCTTACCTCACGCCAGAGAAACAAGTTTATTTGGCAACCTACTTCAAACTACTGGCCACAAAGACCCAGCTATCTGCAAGAAAAATCCTGCAAGCCCTGAGGTTCATGGCCTCTTGCAGTCTACTAATTCCATATGCAAGGCTACATATGAGGAAACTACAATGGTATCTAAAAAGCCTATGGTGTCAACATTCTCAGGACCTAGAATCAATGATTCCTATTATTCCTTGTATAAAGACAGTTCCTTTGGTGGGCAGAGGCCTGCTACCACAACAAGGGACTGCCATTCACTCTACCCCCTGCTGCCCAAACCCTAACAACAGACACATCATACTATGCATGGGGGGCTCACTTGGCAGGGCAGTGCATTCAGGGCAAATGGAACCCAAGTCAGATGCACCTGCATATTAATCAAAAAGAAATGTTAGCTGTACAGAATTCCCTGACAGCCTTTAAGGACCACATTCTTCCAGGACTATTATTGGTAAAGACAGACAACACCACTGTAATGTGGTACATAAACAAGCAGGGGGGAACCCACTCATATCCTGTCTGCAGACTAGCCATGGCTCTGTGGAACACAGTCTTAAGCTACCAAGTGCACCTACAAGCTCAATTCCTGCCAGGCAAGCTGAATTCACTGGCAGATGACCTAAGCAGAAATCTCATGGACCCACAGGAGTAGAAACTAGAACCAAAGATAGTCACCATTTTGAGAAACAAATGGGGGCACCCAGAGATAGACCTGTTTGCTTCCCCCCAGAACTACCAATTGGACAAATTCTGCAGAAGGACTTCCCACAGTCAAGCTTGGAAAGTGGATGCCCTGTCCTTCACCTGGGAACGCCTCTCAGTTTATGCCTTTCCCCCTCTGCCTCTCCTCTCAAAAGTTCTGCTAAAGATCAAACAAGACAAACCAAGGACAATACTGATTGCACCAGACTGGCCACGCCAGCACTGGTACGCCCTCTTGCGCAGTATGTCACTGCTGGAACCATGGCACCTGCCTCAGACCCCTTCCCTGCTGTCCCAGTAGGAGGGCCCGATTCTGAACACCCAGCTTCAAACCCTGAACCTTGCAGCCTGGCTAATTCCCTGAGCTCTCCAATAGCATCCCTCAGTAAGCAGGTGTTGATGTCATTCTGGAAGAAATCCTATGCTGAAATGTGGAAAAGATACTCTTCCTGGAGCCTGACTCAAGGGATTGGCACAACAGCACCCAGCTTACCGCATATTCTTTAATACTTAACAGAGATGGTCCACAAGGGCCTTTCCTTCTCATCAATTAAAATTCTTGCCTTAGCCATTTCAGCATATTATAATACTGAGCCACCCCTCTTTTCTCACCCCCTGCTGAAACAATTCCTCAGAGGGGCCAAAAATTTAAGGCCACCCAGGAGAGCCCCTACTCCAGCCTGGGACCTTAACTTTGTATTGGAAAAGCTCACTCTACCTCCTTTTGAGCCAGCTGCAACTGCAGAGTTGAAATTCCTTTCTTGGAAAACTGCCTTCCTTCTAGCCATCACTTCAGCAAGAAGAGTGTCTGAATTACAGGCCCTCATGGCAGTGGAGCCCTTCATCATCTTCCATGCTGACAGGGTGTCCTTCAGGACCAATCCTTCCTTTATGCCCAAGGTGGTATCCAGTGTGGCCCTTTATCAGTCCATTCATTTGCCTACCTTTTTTCCTAATCCACAGAACAAAGTCTTTGGATGTGCACAGACAACTTAGATTTTATTTGAACAGGACTAAGCCTCTCAGAAAAACTGAACAGTTGCTAGTTGCCTTTGCTGCAGGGGCAGAGGGGAAGGCCATTTCAAAGCAAACAATTTCTAAATGGATAGGCCATTGCATTCATTTCTCCTATAAGCACCATGAAAAACCTGCCCCACAGGGGATAAGATGACATTCCACCAGGGCTGCATCTACCGCTACAGCCTTTCTCAGAGGTGTCCTACCAGGGACATCCTAGAAGTTGCTACCTGGAGCTCTGTGCATAACTTCGCCAAGCATTACCACTTGCCTATTTTTTCTAAATCCAGAGCTGGCTTTGCCACTGCAGTCTTGCAGGGCTTAATAGCTGGTCCTAATGCTCTCTAACTTCCTCCTCCCTTCCTTAGCTTTGGGAATCTACTCAAATGTAATTACTGCAACAGTGAAACATGAAGAACATAGTACAGTTCTGTACACTTACCATAAATGTAGATGTTTGAGTGTATTCACTGTTGCATTCTTGGTTACCCTCCCTCCAGCCCCCTGACTTCTCTTGGCTATACCTTGCTTCTTGGTTAAGTGTATTTCAGCTTTCTGGTGTATTTGCTTTTTGTTGGAGGTGTAACCTTAAATATAATTGCTTCCCATTATGGGGGCACCTGACATCTGGGGCAAGAAAAACTGATGTAATTATGTTGGCTGCATGCTTTATACCCCTGATGACCTGACATCATGGAAGAAGAGACAGCATCTGATGCAGGACCCAAGACTTTGATAATCAGGCTGGCTGAGGGCTACCTCCAGGCAGATAACCCAAATGTAATGACTGCAACAGTGAATACACTCGAACATCTACATTTATGGTAAGTGTACACAACTGTACTTTCTGTTGAATACTGACTTGTATTATATTGAATGTGAAAGCATTGGATACATCACAAGCATGAATATAGTTGTACAAATCATTATTCATTTTATTCTTTTTGATTGCTTATAAAATATGATTGTGATACTAGGAGATACTGCCAGCCATGCTCAGAGAAGTAGGGCAGTGGCTGTATAACTTGTGCCAGCACAGCTAGCTGGAATTTTGTAAATAATTATATGTCATTTATATGTCAAACTTATTTGTACAGATGCTTGTGCTGAAAATGTATTTGTGAGGTTTGCTTGTATTAAACTGTATCAACAGTGTGCCCTGCTGGAAGGAAAATAAATGTATTATTGTAAATGAATTAAATTTATACATTGTAACAGCATATACTAGGAGATAAGAGGTTGATCCACCTGACTTTGGGAAAAAAGTTTCTTGAAATTAAATTAAATGGGTTAAGTCATAAAGATTTTATCCCACAGTTTTGAAGGGAGCCAGAGATGCAATATCTGTACTTGAGAATAGGTTGTAGCTCCTGTAGGAAGAGTGGAATGGTTTTATGATTTTATGATGTCCAGCAGCTGTACCACATCTGAGCAATGGTCTATCTGTGTGTATTCTAGCACATAGGTGCTGAACCCTGGTAGCTTCTAGTAATGGGGATAAGTGTGGGAAAAAGACTCAGATGACCAGATGTGTGTGATGTCATTCTGTACAGAAATAATGTTTTGATATCAGAGGAGACTGAAGTCTCAGGAGCATTCTGTATTCTGTCTTGTCTCTGACAACAAGGACCACTCACCCATCTTGCTTTGCTCTGTTCAGTAAGTAGGAAGAGTAATTTGTTTAGTCAATCAGGAATAGATAGTGAGGCTAGCTAAACATTGTTTTTCTATAACTGTGTGAAACTTTCCATCAGTGTTATTTTTAATATTCCCTATGACTGAAACTCTGGTGTTTACTGTAAATAGATATTTAGTATTTGTACGTTCTTTTATTATTTATTATTAGATATATTTAAAGTTTTCATTGTGGCTGGTCCTTTTTAGAAAATATTTACGTTTTGACAGTATTTGCACTTAATTATTTGGTAATAACTCTAGCCGCTCCTGAAAGCCAGGAGACAGATAGAGACACCCATACCCCAGGATGAGTGTGTGCCCTGTGTGCTGTTAAGGGAAATTGTGCTTGATGCAGAGATGTCTGTATCTGGAAGTACTTAGTGTATCCATTTGTTTTCCAAGTGAACGTCCCTCCCCAGTGTCAGGGGTGAGGATTTAGGGTCCTTGATTGCTGCCCCCAGAGTGGGGGCATCACAATGATCATGCAAGTTTTGGAAGCTTAAAATAACTTGTATATAGATGAGAAAAGAAGTGTTAGAAAAATAGTTAAATGTTTCTTTATAAACTTACCTTCATGACATATAGTTTGCATGCAAATTTTCTGAGGTAAATGTTACACCTAAGATTGCTTGCCATACAACTAGAACTAAAGATTTACCTTTACCCATTCCAAACATTATCACTGATATAGTTCACAGGAAACTTGTAATATAAGAATTTATAGATATTTTCTGCTATTTACAGCAATGTTATTCACTGATATGCAGACCAGCAACTCACAGAAATCTCAGAATTCTTTGCTGATTCACCACTACTTGAACACTACTTAGAGAGGTAGCAAACAGAAGCAAATGTAATGTGTATGTTCATTTTTTTTGTCTGTCATTACTTTGTTTTAAAGCGGAACCCTTCCACTGAACTTATTCCATTTTCTTGTTCCATTATATGTACTGTATTCAGGAAGATCTGCTTCAGGTAATACTTTATGGGCTTGTTGAATGCTCATTAAATGTAACAAGAGAGAGCATGTATAATTACTTTACAGAAGGAGAAGGAGGAAAGCTTACGGACACATCTTGCAAAACAGGCACAAAAACTATGCATGTTTTATATGTGTTCCATAATGATATTGCTTGTAATATTAAAGCCAAATGTCAGTATGGAGTGCACATTTCAATACTGTGTTTAATCCATGGCCAGTGCAGACTGTAAACAGTCACATGCATTCCACAGAACCAGCGTTTCAGCAGCAGACTGACTCACAGACACAAAAAAACATAACTGGTAGTCAATATATTAAATTCAAACATGTTCTGAGAAACTAAATGGATGCAGACTATTAGACTCTCCATATCACAGATAAATAGTACTGATGTCAGAGAAATAACCATATGTTAGTACTTTGTGTCTGCACTAACAGTGAAGTGTGTAATGTGGAGAATCACTGGGTAGTACTACTACATGACAGTGCTATTGTAATACCTGCCATAGCATACCAGGCACTGAATTCATTGTTCCACAACTGACCCTTCAACACTACAGGCCTGCTGTTGGAACTGGGTCACTGGCAAGAAATGTGGATGTCATATTTCTGTATTAAAAACCAATGCAAAAAAAGTATTTTAGATAGTTCACCTCTCTTCATAGATAAGTACTAAGCTAACTGCCCTTTTGGGCCATTTGAAGCCTAGCCAGTTACCCCATGTGAGACTCAAACCCTGCAGCTTGTGCCTTTAAGGTAAGTACCATAACCATTATGTCATCCTCCCACCTTAACCATTATGTCATCCTCCCACCCCCAGGCAAAGAAATCAACAGATCCATTAATGCAAAAAAAATGTCAGTAGAATTTTTGTAATGTACAAAATCAAAATATTACTCATGCTGCTATTTTTATATAAAAAGTAATTTAATAACAGTTTTGATGAAATTCATCATCTTTATAGTTTATTCATATTAAATAATAAATTAACTGACAATGAAATATTGCTTGAAGTTAGTGTCAGCAAAGTGCAGATTACTGAAATGCATAGGTCTCAACCTCTTAAGAGGCCAATGTAGAACACAGACCCTGGCAGTGTGTAGCAAACAGTCAAAATGTGGAACACCCTAGTTTCGCACTGCGTGAAAATGCACCATTTCCATGGAACCTGGTCTTAGTGGGCTTTCTGAAAGAAGTATTAAGCTAGTGAATGTATTCATTTGAATATATTGAGTATGCCTATCTACACCATTGAATATCAGGCACTGGATAAAACAGCAGCAATGCAAACTTTAACAGTCAGCCTTTTAGCAATGCATCTACTGCGACCGGTGAACTTAATATGTGCTGACCCCTATCTTCATTAAACTGGAGCCCACTTACCTAGACCATTTTAAAATCATCTGTAGGTCAGAGCGTGTGTATGTACCTTTAAGAAGTATTTCCAGATGTAAGCACGTGCAGGCAGCAGTGCCATTTTGAGAGAACAGCCAGAGTGTTAATATGTATGAGTGTGGTAGTCAGTCTCTTTATAAGTTTATTTAAAATTTAAATTACAAAGCCTCTTTTCTGATGTGTTTGTGTGTAATAAAGCTGCTTGAACTGAACCTATGAATGTTCATCTGTTTTATCCTGACCAGACGAGTGACATGGTATCAGAAGTGGGACTAAGAGAACAACTTCTTTAAACCATGAGGTGCAGAGTTGAAGGTGAAGGCAGATTAACCTGGTTGAGTGAAGCAGAGCTCAGGCAAACAAAAAAGGGCCAGAAATGAACTTAGAGTAAGGAAAACTGCACAAATGATTTGTTTGGCAAAGAAAATGAAATGGCACATTTATAAGGCACAGAACACATTATTGATTGAACAAATAGCACAAAATGTATGATTAATCAAATGAAAGGCACAAACCACATTATTGATTAAACAAAATGTTCAAAATGGCGACTGCATGTTTTTTAGTAAAAGACTGTGTTTTCATAGGTTCATAGGTGTGTACTAGGCTAATGGCCATGGAGCCTTTACAAGCCTAGCCCATAGGATTACCCTGGCATCATGCCACCTGACCTTAGTTTCTAGTGCCTGTGTCATGTAGAACCACTGGAGTGATCCCTGGGGTGAATTTTGTATTTCCCATCCATTCATCAAGATTTCTCTTGAAGAGGGCCAGTGAGGTGCTCTGCTTGACATGTATGGGAAGTCTATTCCATGGCATGGGCAGTCTCTGGGTTATGAACCTGTGCCCCCAGCATGTTCTGTTGATTGTGGTAATGAGGTTGAGGTCTCTGGAGCATGTGGTGTACAGGGATTGGAATTTATTTAGCTGTAGCATTTCTAACAGAGCTGGGTCAGACATGGCTTTGTAAGTCAAACAGAGATCACCTCTAGGTAGGCGATATGAGAGAATAGTTGGAGTTTTTTGAGTCTGTCCATATAGGACAAGTGTTTAAGGCCTAGGATCCTCTCTGTGAGGTACTTTTGCAGCCTTTCCAGTTGTTGCAGGTGTCTAGTGAGGTACATGCCAAATGGGGCATTGTACACAATGATTGTCCTAATGAGGGAAGAGTAGAGGGAGACAATGACCTCTTTCTTCCTGGATGCAAAACCCTTAGTAATGAGATGTGCCACATAGAAGTACTTTCTGACCACAGTGGCAACGTGGTGGTCAAAAGAGAGGTTGCTGTCAACCTGTGTTCCCAGATCTCTTATAACTCCTTCTGTGTTCAGCGGACTACCATTAATGTGGCAATTCAAGGGAACTGGGTTTTTCCCAAGGGGGATGACGACACATTTTTTGACATTGAGCTTAAGGCCATGGTTCTGACACCAGTCGTTGGTCTCACTGAGGCCATTCTGTAGGATGTCAACATCACTTGGGGAGTTAATAATAGCTCCCAACTTGCAATCATCGGCGAACTTTGTCAGCCAGAGTCCCTTCTTGTTGGCCTGGACTTCAGAGAAGTAGATAACAAACAGGAGAGGACCCAGGACTGAACCCTGTGGGACTCCACTCATGACTGGTCGGCAGTCTGACTTGGAGTCAGCTACTTTCACACTGTGGGTTCTATCTGTGAGCCAGTTTGCAACCCACCTAGTGATATAGGGGTTGATGCCTAGCTTAGTGAGTTTTTCTATGATTCCTGAGTGGGGAATAGTATCAAAGGCCTTGGCCAGATCAAGGTAGGCTGTATGAACCACCTTGCCTTCATCCACAGCTCTGGTGACTGACTCAAAGAAGTCAACCAAGTTGAGCAGACATGATCTACCCTTCACAAAACCAGACTGTATAGGATCCAGAGTTTGGAGATTCCCTATATCCTTGTTTATTAAGTCCATGATGTTGCATTCCATAGCTTTGCATATCAGACTCGTCAGGCTAAAGGGGCAATAATTCCTGGGGTCTGTAATTGCTCCTCCTTTGTGGAGAGGGATGACTGTAACAGTGTGCCATTCGGTAGGGACAAATCCTGAGGTGAGGCTGTGATTGAACAGGGAACACAGGTGAGGTGCCAGTTCACTCTGTAGTTCATGGTAGAACACAGCCAGTGAGATTGTCAGGTCCCATAGAAGCTGTATTCTTGGCATTGGACAGTGCTGTTTTAACCTGTGCAGCAGTAATACTGTGTGCTTGGCAATCTACTGGTATTGTGATTGGTCCTTTTGGGGGGAGAGGGGTAAAGTTAGCACTGAATCTGTTGGCCAGTATATTGGCAATATCTGTTGGCTCAGTATAGGAGGTACCATTGTGCAGTAGCTCAGAGAAAATCTGGGTATTGCCATTGAAATTCTTTACATAACTATAAAAGGCCTTGTGGTTGTCTTTATTATCTGCTGCAATTCTTTTTTCATAGCTAGCTTTAGAGGATCTGATGAGGGATCTCAACCTTTTGTTGAGGCGAATAAGGGAGTTTTTCCCATCTTGGGACTTCACCTTATTCTGCATCAGTTTCCTCCTTCTGTTGCAGAGTTTGTTTATGGCAGGGGACCACCAGATTGGCTTCCTTTTTTTTTGAGGAGAGCGTCTTGGTTCTATTGGGTATGGTGAGATCCATGCATTTTTGTACGTGTTCATACAGTGCATTGGTGTATGATTCGGCAGTCATGCAACTATTCTCCATTTGCATGGGTGCCGTGAAGTTAGCCACCTCTGTTTTTAGGAGCCCAAAGTTAGCTTTGGAGAAGTTTTTCATGTTGGTTACCTTTGTGGGGGTGGGAGGGATGTGTATTTCCAAGGTGATTAGTTTGTGGTCGGATCTAACCAGGGAGGAGTTGACTATTGGTGTAGAGCAAAGGTCGCCCATGTTAGTAATGACCAGGTCAAGGATGTTGCTACCTCTAGTGGGGGTAAGAACGAGCTGGTCCAGAGTATTGGAATTAATGAATTCCAGAAAGCATTGGGCAAGTGTATTGGTACATGAGCAGTTTTCCCAGTTAATGGAGGGGTAGTTGAAGTCGCCCAGTATGAGAGTGTTAGGTTGGTCCTTAATATTCTCCAGGGTGCTTAGGAATGTGGAGTGTGAGTCTTGGGACATGGTTGGGGACCTATAGCAGACTATGACCTGAATTGCTGTCTTACCCAATGTTAGCTGCAATTGAAGTATCTCAAATGCGTTATGTTGGGCTGCCAGTCTGGAGGTGTGCACGTCCTTTATGAATATGGAAACACCACAATCTTTGGAGCTTCGGTCCAAATTCTGGGGTCAAAAGGTGTGGAATAAGTTATAGCCTAGTAGTGCAGGGGTGCTTTCTGCTGCCTTGAACCAGGTCTCTGTTACAGCACAAATGTTGATGTTCTCCATTTTAAGGAGTGCTTTGAGCGAGTGCATTTTGAGATTTAGACTTCTAACGTTGAGCAGCATAACTCTCAGATTGCATGTGTTTGTAGCTGTTACGGTGGTAATTTGGTCTTTGGAACACCGTCTAAAAAAGGCACTGTAGGGGTGGCAAGGGTCTTGGCCAATATCCAGAAGCCCAGGGGGGTGACAGATGCAGGCCATCTCTGCAAAGCATCGAGGTCTTTCAATCATGTTATCCCAGGCAGACAGATACTGGATCTCCTTAGAATGATACCAGAAACTTAGCCAGTTGTTGAAATCAGTCATTTTCTGCTTGTACTATGGTATCATTCTGGGTGATGGTCTCAGGGCTAGGGTCATACCTGCCTGGGCTACATAATCCATGAGCTTTTCCATGTCTCTTTTCATGTAATCCAGGGAGGTATGTCTCAGGTCATTCACACCCACATGTGCAATGACAGAGTCATATTTGTACCTGTTGTCGAGGGACTTGAGTGCATGCATTATGTGGTGGATCCTGGTGCCTGACAGGCAACTGACTGTTACTTTCTCCTTACTCAACCTTGTGAGTGGGACATCAGTGTGCTTCACTGTCGAGTCACCTATGACTAGTGTGTTGGGCATGCTGATTTGCCTTAGGGGCTTTGGTTGAGTGGCACACTGTTTAGGAGAGTTATGTGTCTCATGATTAGTGTTGTGTTGTGGTGGTTGAGTGCATTTCTGCCTTGGAGGTCTCTGCTGTTTGGGTAGATTTTTATCGAGACCCTCCATGAAGGTGGGTGTGTGGTTTGTGTTTTTATGTGAAGGCAGTGCTGGTGTGTGTTCTGGACGGCTATGTGTTCCATGTGGTGTGGTGCAAGTGTTGACCTTCTCCTTTTGACCAGCTATTCCGGTCTTGGCTGGAGAGTGCATGGCTTCCAATTTGGATATATAAGTGCATCTCTCACAAGTCTGAGTGTTGGGAGGTAAGAGGAGAGGGGTTGTCAGTGTACAAGAGGCAGTTGCTACATTGCCTCAGGATGCCCAAGTTCACCAGGTTAATAGGAGAAAGCACAGGGAACTGACATTTAGTTATGCCTGGAGGGGTGGGCATTAATAAGTACTGGAGCTGTTTCTTTGTAGAACGTTTAGTGCTGGTAGCACTTTTGTGTGTTACAATAATTGCTACAAAAAGTCTGGCAAAGTGCTAAACTAATAAGCTAGCAAAAGTGCAGGAGAAGAGAGAACTAGCAGATCTAAGGGAAAAATTGAAGAGCAGACTTTGACAGCGCTCAGAAGCTTACAAACAGCAAATCTGTATCTGGACTAGATTAGTTAGAGGAAAGGTGGGAAACAAGTGCTGATGTGGGCTTTTAAACCAGAAAGTTGAAAGAGATGGAAGAAACTGCCCAAACCACCAATAAGGTACAATTTCTGGGTCAGAAACCACTCCTCTTGTGGTAGCTAGGCTACCTAGTGCTTACCACTCCCACTGATAAGCTAGAAGGCTTCCCTTCAACACAGAAAGTTTTGGGGGGCTCAGAAGCTTACAAAGAGTCCTGGATACAGCAAATATTTACCTGGTCTAGACTAGTTACAGGAAAGGTGGGAAACAAGCACAAACATGGGCTTTTAAACCAGAAAGTTGAAAGAGATGGAGAACCTGCCCAAGTGGCCAATAAACAGCAATTTCTGGGCCAAAAATCACTCCTCTTGTGGTTGATAGGCTACGTAGTGCTTACCACTCCCACTGATAAGCTAGAAGGCTTCCCTCCAACACAGAAAGGATTGCAGGGCTCAGAAACTTGCCAACAGTGCTGTATCTGGACTGGACAGTTACAGGAAAGGCAGGAAACAAGCTTGGATTTTTTTTTCAGAAATCACCTAAAGAGCACTAAAAACAATTCAAGTGCAATGCAAACTAGCACACCTGAGTGTGTAGCAGTATTAAAGCAAATACAGTTTAAATAAATGCAATTTGTCTGAAATGTATTCTGAACTAAATTCAGTTGTTATTTTATTCAACTCTGAACAATTAAAAAGTGCCAAGAAATGTACTTATCAGCTGAAAAGCACACTCAGTCAGAACACAAGGAGATTTATTTTTTGTTTTGTTAGTAAAGAGCAAGTGGAGGAAGGAGGAGCAGAAGATAATTCAAGGTTAAGAACCTAAGTGGGTTGGCCTTCTCAGATGTTCTCTCTGTATTAGGTAGAATGAACACTAGACTGGGATGAGTGTCCCAGATCAAATTTACAGTAGGGGTGGCAACAGCAAAGCCACCAACTATAAAACACCACAAGAATATGGTGGGTGGGAGAGAGAAAACCAGTTTCAGAACAGATCAGAAACAAAAAACAATGCCAGCAAATATATAAAATTATTCAATAAGCAAATATATAAAATAATTCAATCAGGCAAAAATTAAGACATTGCAGAACTCTGAAAAGTTAAAGTGCCAAGAATTATACTTATCAGCAATATATTTCCAGATTGTTGGAGAGCACTCTTCAGACAGAACACAAGGAGTTTCTAACAGTGTATGCAGGAATCTACAAATGGGGCTATTTTTAAATCAGCAAGCATTGAAGCAATCAGATAAAAAAAGCTGTTAGACCAGTTTTATAAACTTTAACACCACCACAGGAATGGGGGGGGGGGCAGTTTCAGAACATATCAGAAACAAAAAACAATGCCAGTACAGTGAGTCAGAAAAAGTCAAGTCTTATTGTTAATTGTCATAATTGTGGAGCCAGTCATGCTTAACATTTGGTCAGCAATGCCACAAGTGTAAAAAATGGAACCATTTTCAAAAGTTTTGTAAATCAAGCAAGCCTCATTCAGTTGTTAAGAAAGGTCACTCAAAAACAGTAAGTTGATCATGTAGAAAGCTACAACCCTACTTTCTATGTAGATGGTGTATCTTTGGTCGGTGAAAAGGTTAATGTAGTAGATTTGTTGGGAAAGAATGAAGTAGTTTTTATTGTCCTGATCAATGGTAAACTCACAGAGCTCAAAGTAGACACTGGTTCAAAGTGTAATGTAATGTCAGCAGAAACATTTGCCAAAGTGAGAGCTGGTGAGCAACTTAATTTAGTCAATTGTGTGAAGCTTGTTGCTTATGGAGATGAAGAGATTCAAACTGAAGGCTCAGTAGTGCTTTCATGCTATTCATCTGGGAAAAGTTACAGCTTACAATTTTATGTAGTCAAAAGACCTCTGCAGTCATTATTAGGTCTCAGAGACAGTTTGAGATTAAAACTGCTTACTTTCACCAATGAAGTCCATCATGTAAGCACATGTCCCATTTCCAGCTTTACTGATACTATTTTCTCAGAGTATGCTGATGTGTTCACCCACAAGCTAGGCAGACTTCCAGGTGTGTACTCCATAAAAGTAGATCCAGAGGTCAGTCCAGTGGTGAGACCAGCAAGGAGAGCTACAGTAGCTATGCAGGACAAAGTCAAGGTTCAGTTAGACAAAATGGTGCAGCAGGGTATGATTTGTCCAGTAACAGAACCAACTGAGTGGGTGTCTTCAATGGTAGCTGTTCATATGAAAAATTCAGATGGGATAAGCATATGTATTGGTCCAAGAGACTTGAACAAGGCATTAGAAAGACCTCATCATCTTACAGTCAAGGAGATTGCAACCCTCATGCCAAATGCCATTGTTTTTTCTGTCTTAGATGTAAAGAGTTCATTTTGGCAAGTAATGCTATCACAGATCTTCACTACTGACTACATTCAGTACCCCATTTGGTAGATACAGATTTCTCAGGATGCCTTTTGGAATAAATTCTGCCAGTGACGTCTTTCAGCATTCAATGGAGCAATTTTTTTCAGGGTACACATGTGCTATGATAGTTGATGATTTACTGGTTGGAGGCAATGGTGAAGCAGAGCATGACAAAAACCTCAGGAAAGTACTGGACAGAGAGTGTGAAGTGAATTTAAAGCTCAGTCCTCTAAAATGCAAATTCAGACTACCAGAAGTTACTTATGTAGGTCATTTATTTACCAGTGCAGGCTTACGACCAGACCCTTCTAAGCAAGCAGTCATTCTGGAGATGCCAGCTCCAGACAATGTCCAAGCTCTACAGCATTTTCTTGGTATGGTTAGCTATTTGGGCCAATTTATCCCTGACTTCAGTGAGTTATTAGCACCTTTAAGAGAGCTGACATGCAGAAATGTTGCCTCGTCATGGTTAGAACAACACCAAAGAGCACTTGATAACCTCAAACAGCAAATTGCTAACCCACCTACATTAAGATACTATGATGCCCACAAACTAGTAGTTCTTTCCTGTGATTCTTCAAAGTTC
Organism: Protopterus annectens; assembly: GCF_019279795.1. Taxonomy (NCBI): domain Eukaryota; kingdom Metazoa; phylum Chordata; order Ceratodontiformes; family Protopteridae; genus Protopterus; species Protopterus annectens. The sequence continues at coordinate 705,734,909 of NC_056734.1, forward strand.
AGTCTTGGTGCACTTATTCTTCAAGAGGGCAGACCTGTTGCCTATGCATCTATAAATCTTACCCAAACTGAGATGCAGTATGCTCAAATTGAGAAGGAACTTTTGGCAATTGTGTTCGCATGTTCGAAGTTCCATGAGTATATTTATGGCCAATTTTTGCAGATAGTAACTGACCATCAACCTCTAGTCACTATTTTAAAAAAAGTCTGTGCATTCAGCTCCAGTAAGACTTCAAAGAATGATGCTCAGATTGCAAATGTACTGCAGACATCTTATTCCTGTATCGGAAACATTGCAGTATTGTACCTGTGATACAGACTGTAGATCTCTGAGCAACCCTGACAACTGTTCATGCCAAAGAACATGTCTCAGTATCCATTCCTGTTCCTGATGATGTCCCAGTTGTCCCCAAAGTTGAACATTCCTTGAAGATAGTCCGCATTGCTAGATTCAATTCTGACTTTTATGTTACACAGCAGGTCATATTTCTAGACCTAGTGTAAAATACACAGCAACTTGGACATGATTGTTTTATATGTGTCTAATTTTGTATGATTGCATGTCAATGAATTAGATGTGTTGTTGTCAAACTCACCTTTATTCTCACTGGTGGGCCGGATCCAATGTGTCGGATCTGTCTCAGCCATTTCCCCAGCTCGAGGTCTTCAGCAAAGCTCATGGGCCTTATTCTCCTCTTGGTTCCAAGGTTCCTCAGAGCAGGGAGTTTCATTGGTGCTGATTGTTACTATGGAACATAGACACAGGAGCCAATCACCCTTCTTAGAAAAAGTTTCTTCTTGGCTCCCATCTCCACTGCTAGCCAGATCAAGGTTACCTACCCTGTCCACTCAGTCTACCAGGAGCTTATCTATCAAAAATGTGGATAGGTTCGTAGAGAGACTTTTGAAGACACTGGCTTTGGCCAAACTACTGTTGGATCCAAGCCCAATGGAGTTGGATCAGACTCAATCTCCCTCTTCTGCATCAGTTCCTCCTCCTATCCTTCCCCTGTTTTGGAGCCGGAAGATTCTGATATTATGTCGGTGTCGTGTCCAGTACTCATAAGCTCCTCAGATCTGATATCTGCCCCGAGTGTCTCTATGCCATTGGAGCAGAAGACTTCTGGGAGCTGACACTCCCTGGTCAGTTCCAGAGAGACTTTTCAGGTCTCATTGGATCTGCCTTTGCCTCTGGGTGCTTCGGCTCTGGTGAGTTCGGCTCCTATATCTGCTTTGGAGCTTCCTTTGGCCCCAACAACTTGTTTGCTGATCCTGGGAGCTCTTCAGAGTGGGGCCAGACTGCCTTCAAGGTGGTGAGGAAGGTTTTGACTACTTCCCAGCCTGAGACACATTCTCATTTGGGTCTTCCTCCCTCTTCAGTCCAGGTGTCTTAGTCTTCTCATATGCCCTCTCCACAGGTCCACAGAGATGATAGAACTCAGGGTGTCCCTCTGGGTACTGCTCCCTCTTCCAAAGCCTCTTCAGAGTATCCCACTGAGGAGGTCTCTTGGAAGAGGACATGCAAGAGGAAGCATCTTGACTCCCCAGAGAAGTCTGTCATATCTGACACCAACCTTGATGAAACAGAAGGGTCCCCACGATCACCTCCTGAAGATGTTTCCTTTTGAGATGTCCGAGAAATCTTAAAACAGAGAGGTGATTGGCAATCCTCCATCCCTTTGGCTGAGGAGTCAGTTTTCCTGAAGGCCTTTGTGTCTCACCCTTCAACTTCTTGGGTGACTCCTCCTTTTGACGAGCTTGTGGAATTAGTCTCTCAAAAGGTTTGGGAGACCCCAGACACCATATACCCTACTACTAGGAGGCTAAATATGTACATTACTGCTCCAAAAGAAAAAAAAGCTTTTTAACAAAGGGTGTAGCGGTTGATGCAATGGCCATGGCAGTGGCCACTAAGAAGGAACTTTTTGAAACCAGTTCCTCTATCCATCCTCCTAATAAGGACTCTAGGAATCTCAATAGGTATGGGAAGCTTGTCTTCTCATCAGTGACCTTTGCTTTGCAGTCTCTGAATTATCTCACCCACTTTACTAGATTGCAGAGAGACCTGATTAAAAAATTATCAGACTCCCTTCAAGGGGTTGTAGCTGATGTGGTGGTAGATAAAATCAATGCTCAGCTTGCCACCTTAAATTCAGTTGTCAATCATCCATGAGACTCATATCTTATGCAGCAGATGGAACAAGGTAGGGCAGCAGGCTCAGGTATCTCTCTTAGGAGGCAGGCCTGGATGTGCCTTTGCTATTTTGCTGAGCCCTTCAAGTCTTCATGCATTAATGCCCCTTTTGACAGCTCTTCTCTTTTTGGGCCAAAAGTGAAGGAAATGCTGACCAGGTGTGAACAAGAAAAGACCTTGTTTGCCATTGGAGTACATTTTTGCACTCCTACCAGACCCTTTCCCAAAAGTCAAAAAGGTAGCGGAAAAACGTGGTGCAGAAAATCTCAAAGGTCTAACCAGGACACACAATATGTAAGTTCCCCTAGATGCAGAGGGGGGAACAATAATTTAAGACACCACCTTTTTGGCAGAGGAAGCCTGCAGAACCAGGGCTGTAGAGAATCTTTCTTTGGAGACCCTTTCAGCACTCCTGAAGGAGTGCCTGATTGCTTTCCTCTGGAGGCAGTCAGGGGTTGGTTGTCTCTGCACCAAGAAACATGTCTATAGATGACAAACGACAAATGGGTGCAGTACATAATATCCAGAGGATATATCATTCCCTTCTCTTTTCCTGTCACTGCAAACAAACCAGCTCCAGATGTTCCACCCAGTCAAAAGGAACAAGCAAAATTAGAAATCCAAAAGTTGCTAAGAAAAAGAGTCATCCATGAAGTCCCTTCAGGCCATAGAGGATCCAGAACTTACTCAAGTTTCTTTTTAGTTCCAAAGAAGACAGGGGACTGGAGGCCATTTTGGATCTCAGCAATCTAAATAAATCAGTAAAAAAGACCAAGTTCTGGATGGTGACATTGCAGTCAATACTTCCATTCCTGGAAAAAGACAATTGGATGTTCTCTTTAGAACTTCATAATGCGTACTACTACATTCAAATGGACAGGCATTCCAGGAGGTTCTTGAACTTCCAGCTAGGAGGCAGTCATATCCAGTTTCGAGCTCTGCCCTTTGGTCTCACTATAGGCCCCAGAGTATTTACCAAATGTATGGTAGTAGTAGCAACTCACCTGAGACACATAGGATTCCGCGTGCTTGCTTACCTGGATGATTGGCTCATAACCACCCTGACCAGGCATCATTTGCTTCAAGCAAGGATCTATGTCCTTCAACTCTGCTCATCCCTAAGTATTACCATGAATTACGAAAAATCTACACTAGAGCCATGTCAAAGCTTAGTTTTCATAGGAGCAGAGATAAATACAACTATACAAATAGCAAGACGTCCACAGGACAGAGTGGACAACCTCTGTCTTTATGTGAGAATACTAATCAAGAAGTCAAAAGCTCCCGCAAAACTAGTTCTTTAGGTCCTAGGGAAAATGGCTGCATCTATCATACAGATTCCACTAGCTCGCCTTCACAGGAGGATTATCCAGTGGTTGCTTTTTGCACAATAGTCAGTCTTGGAGCTTTCAGTGTCCCACAAGATTATGATAACCAGTGCCTGCAAAAAAGATCTTCAGTGGTGGATTCATTCGACTTTAGTGTCTCAGGGCTATCTGTTCATTCCTCCTCATCCTCAGGCCACAGTGACCATGGACACTTCCCAGATAGGTTCATAGGTAGGTACTAGGCTATTGCCCAAGGGCCTAAGTAAGCCTAGCCAACAAGGTTCCCTGGCTTACGCCACCCAAGAAAGTTAATTTCCTGTATTCCTGTCGAGCAGAGCCACAGAAGTGATCCCCGGGGTGTATTTCCTATTTCCCATCCACTCATCAAGATTTTTCTTGAAGAGTGCTAATGAGGAACTTTGCTTGACATAGATGGGTAGCTTGTTTCAGAGTATAGAAAGTTTCTGGGCTGTCCCTCCAGCATGTCCTGTTTATTGTGGTGACAAGGTTTAGGTCACTGGAGCATGTAGCTCGGAGGGATTGGGATTTCTTAAGGTGTAGCATGTCCAACAGCTCTGGGTTTAACATAGCTTTATATGTTAGGAAGAGATCTCCTCGGAGTAGGCGATATGCTACAGAGTAAAGCTGGAGTTTTTTGAGATGGTCAGTGTAGAGCATCTGTTTGAGGCCAGTAATCCTCTTTGTAAGGTACTTCTGTGGCCCTTCCTGCTGCTGCAGATGTCTTGTGAGGTACATTCCAAAAGGGGCGTTGTACTCTATAATGGGTCTAATGAGTATCAAGTAGAGGAGAACAATGACCTCTTTTTTCCTGGATGAGAGCCCTTTTGTTAGGAGGTGTGCCACATAGAAGGATTTCCTGACTACTGTGGCAATGTGATTATCAAAGGGGAGAATACTGTCCACCTGGATCCCAAGATCTGTCACACGTTCGGCATTAAGTAGACTGCCGTTTATGTGGTAGTTCATGAGTACAGAGGTTTTACCAAAGGGGATGACAATGCACTTTTTGGCATTGAGCTTGAGGCCATGCCTTTGACACCAGGCATCTGTCTCAGTGTGGCCCTTCTGTAGGATGTCCACATCATTTGGGGACTCGACTATGGTTCCTAGTTTGCAGTCATCTGTGAACTTCATTAGCCAGAGGCCTTCTGTGTTAGCCTGTACTTCAGAGAAGTAGATACCAAACAGGAGATGTCCCAGGACTGAGCCCTGTGGTACTCCACTTGTCACTGGTTTGAAGTCAGATTTGGAGTCTGCAACTTTTACAGTGTGGGTTCTGTCAGTTAGCCAGTTGGCAACCCATTTTGTGACATAGGGATTTATACCTAGTCTAGTGAGTTTAGCTATAATTCCAAAATGTGGGATGGTGTCCAAGGCCTTGACAAGGTCAAGATAGGCTGTGTGAACCACCTTACCCTCATCTACAGCTTTAGTGACTGCCTCAAAGAAGTCAGTCAGTTTCAGAAGGCATGATCTGCCTTTCACAAACCCAAACTGGGTGGGGTCCAGAGTTTGGAGGTTACCAATGTCTTTGTTTATGAGTTCCATGGTGATACATTCAATGGCCTTGCAGACCAGGCTCGTCAGGCTAATAGGGTGATAATTCCCAGGATCAGTGGTGACTCCCCCTTTGTGAAGTGGGATAACTGTTGCTGTATGCCATTCAGTGGGCACAAAGCCTGACATGAGACTATGATTGAACATGTTGCTTAGGTGGGGAGCCAGTTCGTTCTGAAGTTCATGTAAAACGCAGCCTGGGATGTTGTCCAGTCCCATGGACGCTGTGTTTTTGGTTTTAGAGAGTGCAGTTTTTACCTGCATAGATGTGATTACAGGGACTCTGCATTCATCCTGTAAAGACATAGGGTGGTTTGAGGCATTTTCTAGGGAAGACAGTTCAAGGCATCTGTCAAGAACATGAGGCTCATCTGCATATAAATACCTAGAGATGAGAGTGGTGCTTTTAATGTTGCAAGCATTTCAGGACTCTCTTCCTCTAGGAATGATAGCAATCCAGTCGGACAACATATCCGTAGTGTGGTATAAAAACAAACAGGGGGGAACCAGATTGTATCCAATTTTTGTCGAGAAGCTGTCAAGGTTGTGCATTGGGCAATACCCTCCAACCATAAGCATCCAACACCCCCTTGGGATCTCAATTTCATCTTATCTAATATAATTTTTCCCCTTTTGAACCTTCAGCTACATGTGAGTTAAAATCTTTCTTGGAAAACCCTCTTTTTGGTGGCTATTACTTCAGTCAGAAGAGTATCTGAGTTGCAGGCTTTGTCGACAAAGCCCCCATACCTAGTCTCCATAAAGTCAGAGTGTTGTTGCGCACTAATCCATCCATTCTTCCCAAGGTTGTGTCAGAAAATACCCTTAACCAATCTATTGATTTCCCAGTTTTCTTTCCCAACTTTCAAAATAAAGGGGAGTATTTGCTGCATCTACTAGATGTTCATAGACAGTTACTTTATTTACACAGAATTTCTGAAATCAGAAAATCAGATCAGCTTTTCATCTCATATTCTGATACAAGAAAAGGTCAACCAGTTTCAAAAGTTACTTTAACTAGATGGCTAATGTGACGTCCCTGTACTGGCCCAGTAATCAGGGACCCTCAATCCGCACCACTGGCAACAGTGGGGAACATAAACACTGGGAGGATGACAGGTACACACTCAGTAAAGTGCAGTTTCCCTTAAGAGCACACAGAGATCACAGTCAATCTGGGGCTGGTTTCTCCCTCTTTTTCCAGATCCTCAATAAGACTGCCCACTGGCACAGCTATAGAGTCGAGTCCTTAGCCACGGTTCCAAGCCAAGTCCTCCAACATTCTCTCTGTCCAACCTGTGCTTCATGTCCTTGCCCTAGTAGCTGACACACACATTCTTGGAGATTTCTTTTACACATGCACCTGTGCGCGCGCACGTGCACACACACACACACACACACACACACACACACACACACACACACACACACACACACACACACACACACACACACACACACACACACACACACACACACACACACACACACACACACACACACACATGGGGAAGGCTGGCACAGGTTTACTAGCTATGCCTTCTTCTTCCCATACCATAAGGTAGTTACCACTGCCACCAGAACACCTTATCAGCTACTTTAAGGCCCTTAACAAAGGGTGTCCAATCCTACTGTGAATTGTTACTTTTAATCCAAATAGTAGTTTGACCAAGAGCAAGGCTATTTAGGAGTGGCCTGTACAGTGCCACCATATAGATATACAAGTACTGTAAGAGCTTAAATATTTCTAAACTGACTAGCCACAATTAAAAGGTTTAAATATATTTAATAATAAATAATAAAAGAACAAGACAATACTCAGCAAACAAACACAGTTACTTTAGATTTCAAAATGACAGGAAATTTTTAAAACAACATTGCAGGACAGTCTCAAATAAATAAAGAACACATCTAAGGTATACTTTACTATATTCCTATCTGAATATAAAAGATTTGCTATGCCATAAAAACTTACTTACAGCAAGGCAAGAGCAGATGTGGTGATGAGTGGATATTGTTAGGTCAAAGACAAATACAAAAATGCTCTCTCTTTCTCGCTCAGAGAGTTCTTAAATTAATATCAAATATTACTGCTGGGTTAGCTTGGATGACATCACTTTTTGTCACCTGACTTTAGTTCCCAAGCTAAACCCTCATTGTCAGAAAATATAAGCATTTTAGCATCTCCCTGTGAAAAATACATATCTCTCAAATGTTTGCAGACCCTGGAAGTCATAAAACAATAAAACACTTCTGCATCCCAAACCTAATAATTACTTCTCTTTCAAGACAATGTAAAAAACTTCTAGCTGTAGACATTGTATCTGCTACTGCACTAAAACTGAGAGATAACATTTATTTTATTACATGGTTATGAAACAATTTAATTTCAACTATTCTGATTTTTTTTCAAGTAAACCTCCTAGCTTCCAGTTTCCATTAAGCATAGACATATAAGCAGTCACAATAGTGCAGGTACAGTCCTATTCTATTCCAATAGGCCATGCTTTGGTTACATTTTAGCTCAATACTTTACACAGACTTCTGTATAAATCATATCAGTATTCACAAATGACAGAATTATTTACAAAGTTCCAGATAGCTGGGCTGGCAGTATCTTCTTTTGTTAAATTTCTATATAAATCCTGTAAATATTTACAAATGACATGTAATTATTTACAAAATTCCCAATAGCTGGGCTGGCAGTCTGACATTTCTTCCTTCCGAAAACTCAGGCTAGTTTTTCAAGAGACTCTTAAGAAACTCTGCTTGAGAGGGTTGAGCCCATCTGGGAATACCTTGTCTCGAGAGCCCATCTGAGTTGGCATTGCTAACGCCACTGTGGTGCTGCACTCTCATATCATATGCCTGCAACCCTAGGCTCCACCTTAGTAACTTGGCATTTTGCTGGCTGGCTCACTGTAGCCATGTTAAGGGATTGTGGTCTGTAACTACAATAAATTTTCTTCCATACAGATAAGGCTGTAGTTTCTGCAGTGCCCACACTATGGCAAGATATTCCTTTTCTGCAGCTGCGTAGCATTTCTCTCTGTGTTGGAGCCTACAGCTGAGACATTCCACTGGGTGCTCTTCTTCCTCTGAGGAAACCTGGCTGAGTGCAGCCTCTACCCCATGGTTTGAAGCATTCATCTGCACAACAAATTCTTTGCTGTAATTTGGACTGACTAATACAGAGGGTCCTCCAAAAGCTCCTTTAAGCTTCTGGAATGCATGCTCACATGCTAGGGTCCACACTACTTTATCTGCCTTGTTTTTCCTTGTCAGGTCTATGAGGGGAGCAGCTATGCCTGAATGGCTTCCACTTTGGCAGGTTCTGGCCTCATCTTACCACTCCCCACTTTGTGTCCCAGGTAGGAGACCTTTGCCATGCCCACCTGACATTTTCTGGGCTTAATGGTCAACCTTGTCTTCTATAGTCTGCCCAGCACCTCCCTGACATGCTGAAGGAGCTCTTGCCAGGAGGGGCTGTAGATGGCAGTAGCATCTAGGTAAGCAAGGGCAAAATCTCCTTATCCTGCTGGGATATGATCTACCAGCCTCTGGAAAGCCACTGGAGCATTTTTTATCCCACAGGGCATCTTTGTGAACTCATACAAGCCAAAAGGAGTCACAAATGCTGACCTCTCTCTAGTGCTGATAGTCAAAGGCACCAGCCAGTAACCCTTGGTAAGATCATTAGTGGTAAGATACTTAGCCCCTCTCAGCTGCTCTTGGGCTTCATCTGTCCTAGGCATGGAGTAAGCGTCTGACTCTATGTGACTATTTAATTTCCTGTAGTCCACACAGAACCTGGTGCTCCCATCCTTCTTTGGTCTCAGCACCAGTGGTGAGGCCCAGGGACTGCTGGACTCATGAATTATGTCTAGTTCCAACATTTCCTGTATCTCCTCCCTCAGAGTCTGTTTGACCCTGTGAGGCACCATATAAGGGGCTTGCTTAATAAGGCTTTGGGATCCACGTGGTGCTGCACCAGGTGGGTACTTTCACAGTGAACATTTCTCCAAACTCCTGTAACATTGCTCAGATTTCTCAAACCTGGGTAGGGGAATAGCTGCTGGGACATTGCTACCACTTCCACTGAGGTGTCAGTCCAAGCCTCGCTGAGGAGATCAGTCACCAGATCCCTCTTAGACTCCTCCTGCCATCCACTGCAAATACTAAGCACAAGGACCTGCCTATCATGGTAAGGTTTCATCATATTAACATGGTACAATATATGCCCCTTCCTCCTGCTTAGCAGTTATACCATGTAGTTAACATTACCAAACTTCCTTATCATCTTGAAGGGTCCCTCCAAAGCTGCCTGCAGCTTGGTTGTGTCTAACAGAAATGAGAACCATTACCTGCTGCCCCACAGCATACTCTCTAGCTCAAGCATTCCTGTCATACCAGACCTTTTTCTGCTGTTGGGCTTCTGCCAGGTTCTGTTGGGTCAAGCCCATGAGTTTCCTGAGCCTTGTCCTGAAGTTTAGGACATATGCCACAACAGACATCTTGTGGGATTCACACTCACAATCCCACTCATCTGGAATAAAATCTAGAGGCCCCCTCAGCCTATGCCCATATAGCAACTCGAAGGGTGAAAAACCTGTGGATTCCTGGGGCACCTCTCTGTAAGCAAACAACATATGGGGCAGATATTTGTCCCACTCCCTCTTAGACTGGTCTGCAAATGCCCATAGCATCATCATGAGTGCTGAGTTTAATCTCTCAACAAGACCATTAGTCTCGGGATGGTAGGAGTGGTCTTTAGATGCTTCACCCCATAGTGCTTCCACAGACAAGCCAGCAGGTCTGACTTGAAATTGGTACCTCTGTCAGTCAGTATTTCTTTTTGGAAACCTACCTTGCTGAAAATATCTAACAAGGTATTTGTCACCTTTTCTGCCTCAGTGGGGGACAGAGCCACTGCCTCAGGGTGTCTGGTAGCATAATCTACTACAACTAGAATATACTTTTTCTCTGTGGAACTTGGGGTACTCAGAGGCCCCATAATATCCATAGCTACCCTCTGAAATGGCTCCTCAGTCACTGGCAAAGGAATCAGAGGGACTTTCACCTTGTCCCCTGCCTTGCCTAAAAGGGAATATAATGTGCTATGGCTAGAAGTGCCAGATGGTAGACTCTGGGAACTACCAACTGCTATATTCTCTCACCCTCTAGCCCTCCCTCAGGGTTCCATTCTTTGTACAGTAACCCTTTGTCCAAGTATACAGATTTCCCCTTCCCTTAGACTCAGGTGCCTCACTAGCTAACTCTCTCATGCCTTGTAATGTAGGGTCAGGACATCTGGCATCCTCTGACAGTGGTGCCTCACTGTCAGCCTGGGTACTACTACTCACCTCTGTCCTTGCAGTCACTCTGTCCAAAGGAACATAAGTACCCACAAGCCGCTGTGGCTCACCTTCAGTGTCACTGCTACAGGGTAGCCCCCTCTCTGAAGTAACCACCACAACAGTCTTGGCTTCACGTTTCTGGTCTGTCTGGGTCTTCTCCAGGCTACTAGACCCAGATGCTTGTTTCCAAGCTGAGTGCTTGTCACTGCATGTGCACAAGGTACTGCATTATCAGAATCATTCCCTATCCGGACATCTGCAGGGATATCGTCAAACACACCTACTTGCTGGCTTCCATTTATACCCTCCCAGTCAATGTGAACCTTAGCCAAATGTATTTGGAATGGGGTCCCTCCTAAAGCTGTGACTAGAGTAAACTGCCTAAGCAAGTACTGCTCCTTTTTAACCATTACAGGCTTCACAATGGTTAGGTCAGAGGCTGTGTCTCTCTTAGCAATGGCCTCTTTCCCATTTACTAAGATAGGATATAACCTCTTGTGGTAGTTTGCTATTTTTGTTGTCTCAAGACAACCTACTGCTGACATTCTGTCATTCTCACTTACTTTCTCTCCCAGCTTTTGTTCCCCACATTGCCTCCATGGATTTCTATGTGTTACATGTCCCCACTGGTTGTATTTAAAACACTTAATCCTTGGTTCTGGATGTGTACCTGGACTAGTGGCTTCCCCTGCTAGTGCAGGACTCTGTTGGGGCAGTTTGGGTTGCCCACCATGGGTTTTCTTTAGACCCATGAGCAGTACTGGGTATATCTTTCCTGTGCAATGATGCTATGTTTGCTAGGAATATGTCTCCATTTTTCCCCAACTCATCTGCAGTACTGCATTGTCTGTCTGCTAACCAGCTTCTCATGTCCTCAGGCAAAGTGCTAAGAGCTTGTTCCCTCACTAAAATGTCTGCCAGCTCTTCAGAAGTGGTGACCTGACATCCAATCACCCACCTATAAAAATAAATGCTTAGTTCAGCAATATATTCACACACACTTTCATCTGCCTTGCATCTATGCTCACAAAACTTTTTCCTATAAGCTTCAGGTGTTAACTTAAAACATTCTAAAATACATTTTTTACAGTTTTATAGTTTAAGAAATAAGTATTAGACAATTTACAAATAGCACTTACAGCATTACCATGGAGTAAGGGGGTCAGGAACCATACCCAGAGCCCTTGGTGAATATTACACTGTTTACATACCCTTTCAAACATATGAGTGAAACTATCAAAATTACCCCCCTCTGTATATTACAGAAGGAATTTACTGACCTTTGTTGCTTCTGGGGTTCAGTTACTCCCTTCCCCATTACCTCTTTGACTCTGGCAAAGAGTCAGCATGTCCTTCTCATGTTGCCTCTGCCTCTCATTCTCCTCAACATCCAGACATCTCAGTCTCTCTGCTGCTTCTAATTCCATTTGTTTCTCCTGCCGCAGTCTCTCTGCTGATTCTGTTTCCAACCGTTTGGCCTCTAGTTCAAGTCTCTTTAACTCCAGATGGATTTTTAAGTCCTCTGTGGAAAGGTGGAGCTGTCCATTTCTGAGAGTTGTACATCTTCAAGGCCAGCCTGGTTGTCCTCCTGATTGCTCGTCTGCACTGCAGCTGTGCCCAAGGCTACAATAATTTCTGTCTTATTCAGGTTGGCATGCAACAGTCCTTTAGCCTAGCACATTACAGCCAACTGGCTCCTTGTCAGCTTGGCATACCCTTCTGCTGACATGCTTGCCTGCTCTCTCTGAATAAGGTAAAAAAAAAATAAAACAATAGTGATATGAAACTCTGAATGTTCACTGTGTGGCAGATTGAAAATACAAACAGCTTCCTTAGTGACCACTTTTACTAATTACAGGAATTCAAAATCCACACCACTATAAGCTGATTAATATGTGATGTGGCTATCCTACCACTGCCAACAAGTTAATATGTGACACCTCTGCACTGATCCAGTAATTAAGGAGCCTCAATCCTCACCCCCTGGCAACAGGGGGGAATGTGCACACTTGGAGGATGACAAGTACATACACAGTAAAATGCAATTTCCCTTAAGAGCACACAGAGATCACAGTCAGTCTTGGGTTGGTCTCTCCCTCTTTCTGCAGATCCCCAGTAAGACTCTCCACTGACACAGCTATAGAATCAAGTCCTTAGCCAGGGTTCCAAGTCAAGTCCTCCAACACTGCCTCTGTCCAACTGGTGCAAATACAAAAATGCCCTCTCTCTCTCGCTCAGAGAATTCTTAAATTAATATCAAATATTACTGTTGGGTTAGCTTGGATGACATCACTTTTTGTCACATGATTTTATTTCCCAAGCTAAACTCCCATTGTCAGAAAGTACAAGCATTTTAGCATCTGTGAAAAATGCATCCCTCTCAGATGTTTGCTTCTACATCTCAAACCTAGTAATTCTCTTTCAAGACAATACAAAAAACTTCTAGCTCTAGACATTGTGTCTGCTACTGCACTAAAACTGAGAGATAACATCTCTTTTATTACATGGTTATGAAACAATTTAATTTGAACTGTTTTCTCTGAATTTTGTTCAAGTTAACTTCCTGTGGTCCACTTTCCATTCACTCATTCTCTCCAATGGAGCTCAGAAAGTTTCCACTCTAACTTCCAATGGGCGGACCCTAAGGCTTTTGACAGAATCAAATTATGTCCTCACATTTTAAACAAATGTTCATATGTCTGGAACCTTAGGGGTTATGAAAGAAGTATAAATGGCAAAGTCTTCAGCACAAACTATTTTTATAATGGTAGTATTCCTTAGGATCTATGTCTTAAACCAAATTTTATAAGTCACAATAAACACAGTAAATATTACATTTGTAATGTTTTGTAAATAACTTACAATAGCTCAGCAACCACTCAAGATACACACATACTGTCAGCAACATTTTATTAATCTTGCTGAGATCATTCATACGAGGCTAGGAAGTTCTGTCTGTGTTACTTGGTTGTTGAGATATTTTGAAAAAATGTGAAAATTATATCTAAATAAATTAATATCATAAAAAGAACAGTTAATATCTGTTTATCTGCACTAAACTGAGGTCAAATATTAATATAGTTGAGTTTGCCATTGTGTAAGCTTTAAGATGAAATCTTTTAAAACCTTGTACATAGCATGGTTTTGGAATTATTGATGCAAATATGAACAAGTAATATTTGACACCTAGAGGCGTCAGTAGGAGTTAACTGCAGGTGCACCTGGAGGGGTCACTCGGATGTAATGAGTTAAACATGCACATGTAAACAGTCACAATAGTGCAGGTATGTTCCTGTTCTAGTCCAATAGGGCATGTTGTGGTTATATTTTCGCTTAGTACTTTACACACACTTCTGTATAAATCATATCGATATTCACAAATGACATAGAATTATTTACAAAATTCCAGATAGTTAGGCTGTAAAAACAAAATGAAAACTCCAGCAAAGCTAGAACTTCCACTGATGACCTCCCAAACCTCTTGTATCAGAGGCATATGGGATATATGCAAATGACCCCTATGAACATTAGGTGTTTCAGCTAATTGGCGATTCTGAATGCCCATGACTTGTTTTGTCGTTTTAATGGACAATTTCAGGCCAATAAAGCCAAACCCCACTAGCTGTGGATATGCATATTTCGGCCTTGTTAAGACCTCATCAGCACAGCACAAGCAGAGTGTTTGACTAAGCATAAGAAACACAGAAACACCTGATGTTCATAGGGGTCATTTGCATATATCCCATGTACCTCTGATACAAGAGATTTGGGAGGTCACTCAGTGGAAGTTCTAGCTTTGCTGGAGTTTTCATTTTGTTTTTACCGATTGGTTTTTCAGTGACCTTCTCACTTATTGTGTTAGATAGTTGGGCCGGGAATATCTCCTTTGTTACATTTCTATATAAATCCTTTTAATATTCACAAATGACATATCATTATTTATAGAATTCCTGATAGCTGGGCTGGCAGTGTGACAGCTAACATTATGCGTATTCCACATTTATAATTCAAAGAACAGAGCTCTCCCAAATGTGGTTTAAGCTTATTCCACTAGTTCTGTGGCCATGTCTGCAGCTTTTCAGCCTAGATTGCCACTAGATAACATCTGTGCTGTAGCTACTTGGGCAAAGCCTCATACTTTTATTACTCATTACAATGTAGATTTGGCCTTTAGGAGCAGAGGATCCTTTGGTTCTATGATTTTGAGGCATATTTTTCCATGAGCCACCAGAGAATTTAGTTGCTTGGAATGCGGTCCCACCAGTGAGAATAAAGTTGAGATTGACAACAAAACCTAAAGAAGTTATGTTCTTAGCATAACGTTCCATGTGTGTTGTCCATCTCCTCCTTTATTCTCACAACCCTCCCTCCTTGCCCTCTGCCTTTACTCCTGGTAGACCAAATAGCACAATTGGGTTCAAAAGGCCATATGACTTCAGAAAGTGTACCTTCTCATTCTGATACTGATTCATACTTATATATGTAGGAATATATAGACACTCACGTATACTTAAATAGTGGTATTATGTAAAATTTTCTTCCATGGGCTGCTGGGAGCAAACAAGATCTGAGGTAATTATGGGGTTGCATTATGGATAAAAAAATAAGGCCCATGAGCTTTGCTGAAAACCTTGAGCTGGGGAAATGGCCGAGATGGATCTGATGCATCGGATCTGACCCACCAGTGAGAATAAAGGACAAGATGGACAACACACATGGAACGTTATGGTAAGAACATAACTTCTTTTTCTGTATAATTTCATGTCAAAAGATCATTTTTGTAAATTGTATGTCATTGAATACTGTTATTTCATATATGGACTATTTCTCAAAAAGGGAGATCAGAGCATATATATATATGCCTTTAAGTAGCTTTTCCAGATGTAAGCACGTGGATATAAATAGTGATCATGTGCGGGCAGCAGTGCCATTTTGAGAGAACAGCCTGAGTGTTAACTTGTATGAGTGGTAGTCAGTCTGTTTATAGGTTTATTTAAGTTTAAGTTACAAAGCCTCATTTCTGTGTTTGTGTGTAATAAAGCTGCTTGAACTGAACCCATGAATGTTCATCTGCTTTATCCTGACCAGACAAGTGACACTATCCCTTTATATTTGTATCCCTTATAGGAGCCAGGGTGATTAAGAAACAAAGGAAGTCTTAAAGAGTACAGAATAATAAGAAGTTTCATACCTCTCAACCTCTTAGTGCAAGAAATCTGGAAAAAGCCCAACAAAATGGAGGGGTGGGGCAAAGACCCAAAATTAGGGACATATTTTAAATATTGCTCTTATAAACTTAGAAAGTTGCTAGAGTAAAAGGGTTTATTTTAACATACATTTTCTGAAGGATTTGAAGTCTGAAATTCAAATGTATGTCGTTATTTAGTCACTTCAATCCTCGGATCATCCCATAGCTCGTATCCTCTTAGCATGAAAAATCTGGACAAAACCAAAAATAATAGGGACACATTTTAAATACTGCTCTTATAAAACAAATCCAGAAACTTACAAATTTTGTAAGGAACAGACCAAAAATAAAAATCGGGACATGCTGTGAAAGTCTAGACAGTTGAGAGGAATGTCATTCCAGTGATTTGCCAGAAAACAACAAATTTAACAGACCAAATATATAAGCCAAAAATCTGGGCATTCTGCAAAAAAATCTGGAGAGTTGCAAGGTATGCCTTCTAGCACCAGAAGACATACCGTTGCTAATAGATCTGGGTGGAGCAGACCCTTGAAACAGAGTGAGCTATGCCAGCAAGTCAGACATTAAGGCATACAAAACAAATTAAAGTCTAGGCTGTGCAATATTCAGAGAAAGCAATTAGTTGGTGGTACAGGCACTACGTTGGTCTACAAAAGCATATAGTTGCATGGTGTCCAGAAGTCTTATTATATTACTAGGGCTGTAAATAAAGAATGTTAGCCGTTTGCTAGAAGAGGGAATTAAATCCATTAGTGTAAGTACCTGAGAGAACTTCCAAAGTTCTCTCAGTGTAATGTATGATAATCCAGTCCACTAAGTCTCAAGAACATTTCTCTTTGATGGCTACATTTAGAGTGAGGTTTCTTTTGATAGTTAAAGTTCCAGCAACATGAATGTACAAGTGCAGTCACCAGTGCTGTTTTCTTGAAGAAGTAACTTACTTGACTGACTTGTATTCTGCGATGCCGATTGGCTATAACTGCGATATATGAGCAAGTCAAAATTCGCAAAGTGAATCCACAGCTGTTCAGTGCAGAACAGTAGAACAGTGGGCTAGATCAATCACAAATGTGGAGCTTTCCGCACAATCTGGAGCACTTGGCTGCTCAGATGAATTGGACTTATATTGACTCTCTCCCACATAGCATGTAATTTTTAATACAAGTTTACTAGTTTAATTTATAAGTTTTACTTATACTTGCACTTTCTACCTTTGTACTAACATGCATTGTAAACTGTATGGTGAGATTTTATGCTGATTACTGACTGCTTCGATCTCAGGACTTCATGTATTAAATTATGCTCCATTAAAAATGAATGTTATGTTTTAAATAAAAAAGTATCTCATAGTAATTTAATTAATCCTGCTATATTTTAGTTTCCTAACTTAATATATGTTGCCTTATCTATTAGTATAACTGTTAGTTTTGGCTCCAGTTCATTTATCCATAGGATCAGCATGACTTTGGATATTTTTCTGTTTCTTTTGCTGACATCTAGATAATTTCTGTAAAAGGAGAGATTGATGGTATGACCACTGAAATACCCCACAAAGTAGTCTATATGGGATTCATAATGCATATCCTTAAATTTTACTGCACTAAGAAAATACTTAATATTCACGTATGTGTGTGTGTGTGTGTGTGTGTGTGTGTATATATATATATATATCTATATTCAGCAAAATTAAATATGGAAATAAACTGGAACTGTGTAACTTTAAAACTTTGCTGAAGATCTTCCTCAAAAGATATGTAGTGCTAGGCATTTTCAGAATATATTCCTTCTGCTTTTCTGGCTAAATATATAAGTTATTGTACACCATATAATATGGAAAATAAATATACAACTTAAAACTTGTATTACCCTTTTTTGCCAAAACCTCTTAGTACCATGGCAAAAAAAAAAAAAAAAAAAACTTTACAGAGTAATATAAATCTTGCAGTAACTAAATTACATTCTTAAGTAACAGCATAAAAAAATATCTACCAATAATTAAAAGAAGCTCATTAGAGTAAAAAATCTACACTCAGCTTTTTCATTAATTCCATGGGGCTTTAAGGACTATATTAAGGATGTATATACATTCTTTATGCAGTAATTTTCATTTAATGTCAGTAACACTTCTGTTATCCAATAGATGCTTTTCTACTATGTTACCTTCTAGTGACATTTTCTTCCTTTTCTGTTATATTATCTTCTAGTAAAATGTTCTTCAAGTGCTGTATTAAACTGTACTGTTACTGGACGGGTCTATATCATATTATCGAAATTCCAAAAGATCGAACACCATAAGCTCGACCTTGGAATCTCGAAATATGATATCATTGAAAGCTCAGAACAGCGAATGTTCCAAGAAACACATACACAATACAAGCACACCAAAAAATACAGCAATCCACACACATACACTAAAAATCCTACATCTAACCTTACACTAAACTGTACATACACTGCTATATATCCACTTACCTTAATCCAAACCCTAACCTTAAGGTCTGTCACTATCGCACACTTACCGTGCCCTAACCCTAACTCACCTACCCCACCCTAACCCTAAAGTCTGTCACTATCGCACACTCACCTCACCCGCGCCCTAACTCACCTAACCCGAGCCCTAACCCTAAAGTCTGCACATTCTCACACTTACCTGAATCTGACCCATAACTTTCCACCACAGTGCTGTAAATAGTGAAGCCACAGAAACAGCCAATCAAATTCATTCCCTAGGAAAAAAATTGGTGTTCTGCAGCTTCGCTATTTTCAGCATTCGCTGTTTTGGTGTCTATATTAGAACATTCGATGTTTTAAAACTTCGATGTTCTAATATTGACCCTTACTGGACTACTTTTGTAATATTTAATAATATCTCATTTAAGTTTATACTCTTGTATACTAGTCTTAAACACATATATTAATCCACATGGGCATCTTTATGCACATGCAACATTTTTTAACTACAAATATATCTCCCAACTCTTTTTAAAAAATGCCATTCATCTTTTCAGTGGTATTTCTAACATTATGGATGTAATTTATTTTATGGTAGGTCATGCTTTTGTTTTATTTTTAGGATAAACATACTTGCATATTTGGTATGGAGCAATGAACAATGGGACTAAAATATTACCAGTAGATGAAATAATGATTTGCCTTCTGTAAGTTATTTTTTTTATTCTTGCTACTCCATACTTACCAGTATTTTTTAAACACCTTTATTGAGTCCTGACTTGTATAAAAATGTAATCAAATTACATTAACTTAACATTAACAAACATTATAATTCACATATATTGCTATATATCATATAACATAAGCAACACTACATAAATTATTCAATCCCTGACCTTTTTTAAACAAAAAACATCTTTATTAAACCATCACGTATGACATAAGCAATCGTACATTTATATAAGTGAAAATGAACCACACCGACACAATCCTAATTGCAAGCATTTTACATTACAAACCATATTGACACACTTCCATTTGCAAACATTATACATCTCTTATAATCTATCCAATCATTTTCAGTGAAACATTACATAGCTCATTTAAGTCCTGCCTTCTTTTAAACCTCATTCCTCCGTATGTATTGTTCCCACAGTTCTCATTTTTCCTATGCAGTTTGGTCCTACCCTTTTCTAAAGATCTCATTTCCAGTTGTTTTATCTCTGTTACTACATTCGCTACTTCTAATATAGTTGTTTTAGATTTTGATTTCTAGTAATTGCTTTTTGGCAGCCACCATAATTAGACACAGCAATTCCTTACCATGTCTAGGCAATTCCGATTCTGTATCATCGCTCAGAAAAATCCTCTGTCTCATCACAACATTCCACCTACCCAGTATCTCCAACAGTGCATCCCATAGAGAATTCTTAAAGTCTGCCAACCCACTGCACTCCCATAAAATATGTTCCCAAGTTTCTCTTTGTTCCCCGTCACACCTCCTACATTTGCTGTCCACCTGAGGAAAAATTCTCTGGAGTCTACTTAGGTATGAAAATATCTATGTAAATATTTCCAAGCAAAAATCCTAAATCTTCTAGATTTTGTTGCATATTTGGGAGACATGCATATATCCTCCCATTGTTTTTTTGTGAATTGCTTATCCAGTCTCTCTTCCCAATCCTTTTTACCCTCCACTGATTGATTCTTATAGTTATGCAATATTTTATGTGCTCTGCTAATTACTCCTATTTTAATGGCAGCTTCTGTTCTAGATTCTACTAAAAACTCTACCACTACTGGTCTTTCATTTAGGGCCCCAGTATTTTTTTATCTTTGCCTATACTCTGATATCAATCCTTGATAGGAAAGCAGTCTCTAACCTGCAGTCCAAATAAATTCTTGGCCTCTTCCCATTCTTTTGCCTTTCCCTGTGTAGTTATTTGCTCCCAATACCTTGGCTCCTTTGCAAGTTTTCTGCAGTAAATTCCAGCCCCCTCTTGCTTATTGTCTATATCCATAATTGCATTTATCCCTATCAGCAGAATCTCCTTTCTCCATTCCTGTGTTGGCTTAGTTCTTAGAATACTTATTGCTACTTTATGGATATAATGTATTCTTTATGATTATTGGTATTCTCCTTAAAGACCTGAATCCAAAATCCCTGTCTCTCATTGTTTCTTGAGCCCTCCCCCCAATTCAACATCATCCCTTTCCACATTGAATTATAGTTTTCTGCTTGTGCTATGTATAAGAGCCTTAACTGTGTAGCTTTGAAATACACCATTCAAATTGGGTAATTCCAAACTGTCCTGTTCTACTGGAAGAATCAGCTTATCCCACTTAACTCTTGCCATCTTCCCCTCCCAGACATAGTCCTTGAGCTCTTTATTAATTGCTATCCACAACTTCTCCACTGGTTGATAAAAATATGGCTGACCTGTGTATACGACTAATGGGACTAAAAACATTTTGACTGCTTGTATCTTACTATCCATATCCATATAACAAAGCTTCCATTTTCTTAGTTTTTGTATGATTTGTTTAGTCCCTTCACACATATCATTAGCTGTTATAGTTATGTGTCACATAAGCATTTGTTTGGCAAGTTAGAATGGTTAAGTGTGGTAAGGATGTGAAGTAACTGAATACTGATGTGTTTCTTTAAATAAGTGAAAAAGAAAAAAATAGACTTGGCAAGTGTGAGTAACTCTGCAGGCAGATGTTTTAGGACATATTAAACCATCACCAAATCAGATCTCCAGTAGAAGTAAACAGGTTATCATGCAACTTAATCCACTTTCTCTGTATTGTTTTCTGTACCTGGTATCCCTTAAGTTCAGTTCATGTTTGTTATACTAATTGCAAGGTTATGGAAGCCATTGTTTTTCATTTAAGTTCTGAAATTCAGCATATCTTTCTTTAAAGATGGGTTTTACATCTCAGTTATCTTTGTTGAGATGAAGTTATGTTTTTGTTAATCAAAATTTAGAATGCCAGATGTGGGGCAAAGATGGATAAGTGAAGACCACAACTTTTTAGAACTTTGCACACTAAGACTTAAATACAGGAAATAACTATTTTATTAAAAAATACTACAGTCCTACTGAGAATAGTTTTGATCATTCAAATATATTTTTTTGTGGAATTATATAAAATGTTCCTGTCAATTTTACTTAGAAACTGTACTACAGAATGAAGATGAGCAGTTCTAAGCATTCTCATGCTAACATTTCTCTGAAGAAAGATATATAACTAGTGACTTCTACTCTTCAATAATTATCCTTGAAAATGGATGGCTTCTAGATGAATTTAGAAAATCTGAGAGCGAACTGTCTTAAACAAACTGATGTTTTTAAAGAACTGTTACAACAGCAAATCAGAATATCTCACATGGAGAATCCCCTGAATGACATTGATGGGTGGCTAAAAGAAGAAGAATCTCAAATGTTAGTTTTACTAAAACAAAACTTGTGATATAAGGATGTTTGGTCTTCCAGAAAAATGAAGATGAGGATTTAGTTTCATTCATAAATACTTCAATCCTAGAAATACTAACTCTACAGGAGACTCTTTCCTATGCTATTGAAAGAGCCCACAGAGCCATAGGTAAACATATTTTTACTTCACCTTCTGCTCCACTGAGCTCTATAGTTATAAAATATTTATCATATATTGATAAAGAACTAGTCCACAGAATAGTTTGGAGGAAAGCCCCTTTGAAATAAAAACAGAATTCAATCAGATTTGATAATGACTACTCAGCTAAAACACTGAACGTGAGGAAAAGTTGCTGGCTGCTTGTGAAAATTCTTAAACAAAATGGTTTTAAATCACAAATAATTTTTTCAGCAAAAATAAAAATTCATCTGTCAAATGGAATAAAAATCTGTAACAATTTAGAGGAGGCTTCTATATTTGTTAAAAATAATCTTATTGCTATGACTGAAGACATGGATTGGTCATGTCCTTCTCTGAAAAGAACCTCACATAAAAATACATGGACTTATATGAAGAAGAAGAAGAAAAAATTATTCCAGTTCTAGCAATGATAACAAAATTTCAAAGTCTTCAGTCAGAAAATAACTGTTACTTTTGAACACTTGCTTCTATTTTTAATGCATGACTATCTTTTTTGTCCTTGATAATAATATCTAACAAGTTCTCAATATCTAATAAGGAAAATAGTTAAAATCAAGAAAGGGTTTATATGTATATCACATAAACTTGGGTTCTTATCATGTAGTCGAACATTTACAATTTCGAATGACATATGGTTGAGACCATGTGTTTGAATTTGTAAATGTTCGAGTATGTGAATGGAAATCTCCATAAGCAGAGGTTTTCATTCACTTCAATGTGGTGCAATCTCAGAGTTGGTATATATTTAAGTAGTGGGGGTGTAGGGGTGCAGGGGGGCTTGCCCCCTGCATACAACTATTTTTATATTTGTCTGCTGTGTTTTTATTTTTTTATAACTAGTCGAAGTTCTGTAACTTCGGACATATGTGTTCGGACATATGTCAGTCGAAGTTATGGCACTTCAACTATGTGATATAGACCCCTTAAACATACCTTGATGAGAATTTGCTCTGCTACACCTCTCTTGAAGTTAAGATAGATATTACAATTTCTTTATGTTAAGCATATGTTATTTCCTTCACACAGGTAACTTATTTCTTCACATATATTCTTTTATGGTTTAATATTGACTGTTCCTAGATTATAAGGGTGAATTATATGTCATACTTACTTGAATAGCTCACTACTTACATTATATATAGATTTGTAGGTTCTACATTCTAAGTTTAATTCTTGAGATCTCTATTTTATACAATCAAAATTTATATAATATACTTCCTGATTTTAATATGTATATTTCCAAATGATTTATACTCTTAAATAGTGTTTTTAAGATCTAATAGCTATACTGTATTTTTTTTATAATTATGACTATAGAGGAATTGTTTATCTGACAGACCTACCTATTTGTACATGTTGAGAGACTATTTTAGATTTGATACAATTCAACCCATCTAAATGCTTGATTTTCCAGATTACCATTTCAGTTTACATCTCACACTCACCACAAAACACATTTCTAGAGCCTACTTTGAATGATCAGGATTGTTTAATTGTTGAAGGTTCTGTGAAGCTTTTTTTTACTGTGTTCACATATTCCATAGGAAGCCATTTGTGCTCCTGTTGTGTTACTTCCCCTCTATGGTTCATCTTAACCATTTGTTTTTATAATCCTGTTTGACAGGCTTGCTTAAGGTTAGCAGTTTCAACTAACTTTGAATCAATTAATTTCACTATATATATTAACTTAAGCAAGTGTTTTCAGCTATTGTTTTATACCTGACTTTGTTTATTGATTTCCTGATTTTTCTGCTCTGAATGATTACTGCATGTTCTGCTGATGAGTTTATACCTGAACGATTTTTACATGAAGGTTTTATTCTTTTTATAAATGAATACTAGGAGTTGAAACAAAGTCATGATTATTTAAGATATAATTTTATAAAATTACTTTTTAAATTATTTATGTGAAAATATTTATTACCTTCATTCTTTTTACATAAATTTGTATTAGCTTTTATTATGTCTGTATGCATATTTTGGAATGGGAAAGGAGAGATGGGGAGAGGGAGAAAAAAGGGATATGAATTGTTTATTTGCCATATTTATGTATATTAGAAAATCATATTTTTCTTTAATTTTATGGGTATATAATTGATTGTAGGGATTTCTTTTTTGTGATGGTGAAATTTAATTATCAATTAATCATAACTGTTTTCATTTGTATTTAAGTTAATGAATATACACTTAAACACTGTTCCTATTTAATGATAAACAATATAATTATTATAATCTTTTGTTTTTGCATTAGTCATTTTATTGTTTAGTTTATACATCACTCCTTCCTTCACATTGGGCCGGATTCACGAAGGCTTGCACGGAGTCTAAGAGTAGAGTAAGACTCCAGACAGCCAATATGTCTGCCGAACGATCCAGAAACAGCCGGCAGGGGTGTGCATCAGAGCTCCAAAAACTACCCTTGCATGGACAGTGTTATGTTATGCAAATTACCTCATTTGCTGCTAAAAGCTATGCAAATGAGGTAAATTTGCGATCCAGGAAACACTAACCTGTCCGAGTAAGAGTAGTATTATTGCAGAAATGTACTCCATTGGTAACGTAGTATCGTTATGCAAATAGCAAAACGGAGCTATGACAGCTCCAAATAAAGGATGCATCCAGCTGAGGAAGCATGCCAATGGCCAAATATAAGGCCATTGGCATTTTTATCTGTTGCAAAATAATAAAAAATATTTTTTTCCCCGATCTCTGATGTTTAAGCGTAGTGCAGTGCCGCGCAAATGTGTGGCGCTCTAAAAACCAGAAAAAAAAAATAAAAGCCAAAAATAGGCATTTTATAAAAAATATTCATCTGCCATGCAGGTGAATGGCAGGCTGAAGACAACATGGCTACTGAGTAGTGGTTGCTAAGGGGGGAAGCTCAGTCTGAGAGATGTAACCAAGCATTACTAGGCAATCCTATGCAAATGAGAATAAGGATAGTGAATCCCAATTTTCCCTGTGAACCATGTCCCTAGACTGTAAGAGTAGGATTAGGGGAGTAACAGAGTAGAAAATAGGTGACATCATGAGGGGTATGTATTAAAGACTGTAAGTTTATTGGAGCAGAGTGGCATGTGTTTGCTGTAAGTGACTCAGGACTGGAAGAGGCATGTCTACAGTTGTCTTAACTGAAACCCAGAAACCGAAGGTATATGCCGTGGATATCACCAAAGTTTCTTGCAAAGATGCTTACACTGTGTGCACATGTGTGCATGCCTGTAAACCTGTCTAAGCCTCTGTGCACGTGTGTGCACCTGTGTAAGCCTGTGTAAGACTGTCTAAGCCTGTGTGCGCACATGTGCACCTGCCTAAGCCTGTGTAAGCCTGTGTAAGCTTGTGTGCACACGTGTATGCTCGTGTGCACGTGTTTGCGCGGCACTGCTCCCTGTGGAAACAGAAAGGGAAAAGGAAGGAAAAGAAGTAGTAGGAAGTTAACCAAGGAGAACTAGCAGATCTGCCAGGTGAAATCAATCAGAATCAGCCAATTACACAGGCAGTACACTAGCCCAGCCCAGCCCAGCACTTAAAACTCTGCAAACAACATTCCCCCATGTTTTTCTCAGAAACACTGCAACACTGCAGTCTACAAAGAGAACTGAAAATTTAAAAAGCTCAACTGAGACAAAAAAATGTTAGGGGCTGCCATTGCTATTATAAGGCAACATGTGCAAGATGCTGAGGGTGGTGCCATTGTGAATGCTGCTGAGCAACCCACAGTGAGGAGACAGAGAAGAGTGTACAGACCCAGGGTAACCTACCAGGGGCTACATGAGCTGGAGATAGTGGAGCACTATAGAGTGGACAGAGACCTCCTGCAGCAAATTGTTGAGCTGTGCAGGCCACACCTCACACACAGAACCAACAGAGGGGAACCCATCCCAGTGGAAACCAAGGTATGTATTGGCATAAGAATACTAGCAACAGGTACCTTGCAGAGACCAACTGGTGATATGATGGGTATTTCACAGGCATCAGCATCCAGGGTACTGCACTAGTTCCTGAATGCCATGTCAGCACATGTCGGTGGTCATGTATATTTCCCCAATTCCCGTGAGGTATTGGCCAGCAATATGCATCTCTTCCAGCAAATAGCGGAATACCCTAAGGTAGTGGGTGCTATTGACTGCATGCACATACACATCAAAGCACCAGCCGGTGAGCGGGGTAGGGCCTACATCAACCCCAAGGGCTTCCACTCCATCAACTGCCAGGTCGTGTGCGATGCCCAGGGCATAATACTGAATGTGTGTGCTGGCTGCCCTGGAAGCTACCACGATTCCCATATCTGGCATCTGATGCAGCTGTACCAGACATTTGCCAGTGGGGACATCCCTGACGGTCACCTAGTGGGGGATGCTGGATGCACACTGGAGCTGTGGCTGATGACACCCATCGGAAATGCACACACACCTGAACAAGAACTCCATAATGAGGCACACGCACAAACACGAAATGTAATTGAGCGTGTGTTTGGGATGCTCAAGTCACAGTTCCGGTGCCTGGACACATCTGGTAGAGCCTTGCAGTACTCACCAACTACATGTACCCAAATTGTCATGGTATATGCCATGCTACACAATATGATCCTGTGAAAACAGCTGCAGCAGGAACAGCATGGGGCAGGGCCAAACAGCCCCCCACCATTGCCAAGGCCTGCACAGGTACAGCGTGACTTGGAGGAGGAACAACCTGAGCCTGCCCCAGTAGGCAGAAGGAGGCGTGCCCAGAATGCCTTGGCAAAGTGGCAACGCATAGCACATACACTGGCTCAGTAGGAACCCTGGAAATGATACCTCTCTCTGACTCGCACATAAAATAAAAGGAATGCCTAACTTGACACTACCTGTTTCAAAACATGTATAGGGAGTGTAGTATGTGCATCCGACATAAGCAGATCTACAGCACCACCTGAGACATGATTGCCATGTTTTAAGCAATATAAAGCAGTGCTAAGCAGCTTTTACCAATATTTAGTATATGTAAACAAAATTGCCTGTACTAACTAGTGCAATGTCAGGCAAGGTCAGCCAAAGTTGAGCAAAGACAGGTAAACATGCTCATATTACCTTTACTGTCCCTTAAGCAGTCTAGTCTGCCCAGCATAAAAATAAAAAGCAGTGACAGAGCTCGAACCCAAGATACTGTGCACTATAGTCACAGTACTGAACCACTAAGCCATGATAGCATTTCAGTAGCACCAACACAGCAGGACAATTGTACACTAATGCAAACACAAAGAAATGCTGTAACATGCCCTTAAAGAGGCATATGGGTAACCTCCCCCACAGGCCTATGCAAACAGAGAACATCAGGCCAGGCGGTGTGATGTGGGTTTTGTAGGCTATGAAGTTGCAATTTAACATACGTGGCATTGGACACTAAGAAGTGTAGTACAGTAGTATGCCTCAAGCCAGTACGACAGGCAACAGTACAGACTGAAATGGTGTACCGTACATAGCAGTGCAGGCATGGCAAATGTGTATAAGTGTCAGGTGAACCCCTCATCCTATGTACACCCACAGTAACAATCAAGTGTGCCCCTGGGTAGAAATGTACAAAGAATAGCTGTCCCCTCTGTATGTAGAAATGTTGATAAGTCTACGCAAAGTGTCTCATGGAAGCCCTGCAGGCACAGCATGATCCCTGTTGATCTATGACACAAAGGTGAGGCCTGCTGTAAAAATACAACTTGATTTTCCATACTCATATGGTATAAATGTCTATACCGGGCATGCTCACACACTCCAACAAATGTAGTGGATTTCATTCAGTATCACACTGAAAGGTCATACTGGGCATGCTCATACACTTCAGGCAACAACATACTGAAAGGTCATACTGGGCATGCTCACACACTTATGCCAAATATGGAGGTGATAATAAGGGGTCTATGGACAAATGTGGATAGACATCTCTACTTTCAGAAACACATCTACAAAGTTGTCAGAAAATCATGCTATGTGGTCACACAAACTGCCAAGGTCTGTGCATGTAGGTCAAAGGAGGTTCCCACTACTCATCAGTCATCAGACCCATCAGAGAGTACCACAACACACTTGCGATGAATTTGACTAGGCACGTTCAGCAGCCAGAAAGACCACTGAAGTACCCTAACAAGAGGATTACTGGCCTCAAACAGTTGCCCCATGCAACAAGACTGAATGTAACCCAATCTGTACTCTATTGCATACTGTCTACTCAAGAGATCTCTGCCCAACAGACAGGTCCATGTCATGGCTACACTCAGATCTGTTCTGAGTTACAGCTGAATGGCACTAAATATACAGACCCAACTGATATTGCCAACATCCTGGCAGATAGGATCAGTGTTAACTTTACCCCCCTCTCACCCATGAAAGAGCACATCTCTATAATGGAAGACTGCAAAGTTGCTGTCATCATGGCTGCACAGGTAAAAAACACTCTCCAAAGCCAGTATCACAGCAGCCATGGGTCCAGATAACTTCACATGCTGTGTTCCACTCAAACCACAGAACGAACAGGCACCACACTGATGTATCATGTGCAGTCATAGCCTCACCTCATGCTTTGTGCCTGTTGAATGGTGCACAGTGATGTTTATCCCACTACACAAGGGTGGAAACACCACGGACCCCAGGAACTAGTGCCCCATTAGCCTGATGAGCCCGCTCTTCAAGGCTATGGAATGTATCATCATACAACATATAAAAATTTACTTAAGATATAAACTGCTATAACGAAGCAACCAGGCAGTCCACAAACAGTTGAAAAAAGTAAAAAAGCTGTTTTATTGCAGATATAAATTGATGAGCGCTTTCGCTAAGTAGCTTCTTCAGATCAAAACACATTTCAAATAATCCCAACTGCTTATATAAGATTTCAAATATTTTGAACCAATCACAGAAATGATCTAATTAATTAATTCTGCTTAAGGCAACATCAAAATAAAACATTTGCATGTAAAAAATAATAAAATGTCCTTGTATCTAAAAACAAAGAAGGAACTTCCAAATCTTACCAATACACAATAATTATTAAATAAATTATATATATGCTTATAAAATACATAGAAAGCATAATTAAAATATATATACATACATAAAAATGTATACAAATTCATATGAACTCATGTTACTTATTATTTCTACGCTTTCTCAGTAAGGGTTTAATTGAGGCCCTTTCATTAAGCCCACTGCCTCTATCTGCTCTAAGAATAATTATCCAGTTGTTTGTGGATAATTATTCTTAGAGCAGATAGAGGCAGTGGGCTTAATGAAAGGGCCTCAATTAAACCCTTACTGAGAAAGCGTAGAAGTATTAAGTAACATGAATTCATATGAATTTGTATACATTTTTATGTATGTATATATATTTTAATTATGCTTTCTATGTATTTTATAAGCATATATATATAATTTATTTCATAATTATTCTGTATTGGTAAGATTTGGAAGTTCCTTCTTTGTTTTTAGATACAAGGAAATTTTATTATTTTGTACATGCAAATGCTTTATTTTGATGTTGCCTTAAGCAGAATTAATTAATTAGATCATTTCTGTGATTTGCCTCACAGCAAGAGGTTCTCCGGTTCGATCCTCGGCTGGGGTGCCTTCTGTGCGGAGTCTGCATGTCCTCCCTGTGGTCGCGTGGGTTTCCTC
This sequence comes from Protopterus annectens, assembly GCF_019279795.1. NCBI lineage: Eukaryota > Metazoa > Chordata > Ceratodontiformes > Protopteridae > Protopterus > Protopterus annectens. The sequence continues at coordinate 705,764,310 of NC_056734.1, forward strand.
CGGGTGCTCCGGTTTCCTCCCACATCCCAAAGACATGCTGCAGGTGGATTGGACACTCTAAATTGGCCCTAGGTGTGCGTGTGAGTGTGCCTTCTGTGGAAGGTTGGGCGCCGGGCTGGCAACTCGACACTGTAAAAACTCCACTGCCATTCAATGTGCGGACAGGTGATCCGCTGTGGCGACCCCTAACCGGGATAAAGCTGAAAGAAGAAGAAGAAGAAGAAGAAGATCATTTCTGTGATTGGTTCAAAATATTTGAAATCTTATATAAGCAGTTGGGATTATTTGAAATGTGTTTTGATCTGAAGAAGCTACTTAGCGAAAGCGCTCATCAATTTATATCTGCAATAAAACAGCTTTTTTACGTTTTTCAACTGTTTGTGGACTGCCTGGTTGCTTCATTATAGCAGTTTATAAATATTTTTCCACTACTTTGTATGACGGAGCATTTATCTGGTGGGTTGTTTGCAGTCATTTATTGTTTGGCTTCATTATATAAAAAATTACATTTGTAATCCCCAAACCCTGGACCACAACCGTGTTGGGTTTGTAAAATGCAGATCATGTCTCCTAAACCTGACAGATGACAGTGAAGCAGTCAACAGAACTGTAGACAAGGGTAAGGTGGTTCACACAGCCTATGTTGATCCTGCCATGGCTTACAACACCACCCCACACTCTGGAAATATAGATAAACCCACTAAACTAGGTATAAATTGCTATGCCACAAGATGGGTTGCCAACAGGCTTACTGATAGAACACACACTGTGAAAGTAGCAGACTCCAAGTATGACTTTGGACCAGTGACGAGTGCAGTACCACAAGGTCCAGTCCTGTGTCTTGTCCTGTTTAGTATCTACTTCCCTGAAGTAAACTTTAACATGGAAGGTCTGTGGCTACTGAAGTTTCCAGAGGACTGCAAACAAGAGCCATAATTGTAAACACTAAAGATGTGGACATCCTACAAAAGTGCCTGACTGAGACAGATGGCTGTTGTCAAAGCCATGGGCTCTAGCTCAATGCCAAAAGGTGCATTGTCATCCCCTTTGTTAAAAACTCTGTAGGCAAGAACTACAACATAGGCGGTAGTATACTTAACACTGAAAGTGTGACAAGAGACCTTGGGTCACAGGTGGACACTGGACACAACTGTGATAATCACATCCTCACAGTAGTCAGGAAACCCTGCTATGTGGCACACCTCATCACAAAATGTGTCTCATGCAGAATAGAAGAGGACATTGTTCCCCACTACTCATCACTCACTAGAACTATAATAGAGTACAACATCACTTTTGCTATGTACCTCACAAGACAACTACAGCAAATGGAAAGCCTGCAGCAATACCTCACAAAGAGCATTAGTGGCCTGAAATACATGCCATACACAGACCATCTCAAAATGCTCCATCTGTACTCCCTTGCATATCGCCTACTCAGATGTGTTCACTGCCTAATATACAAAGCTATGTCAAATGCAGAGCTGTTGGACATGCTCCACATAAAACACTCACAATCCCTCTGACCTTCGGACCCAAAACCATGAGTGAAATACAAAAGGAAGGGGTGTACCCGTTTACCTTATGGATACCCACACCTTCAGGTTAGTGGCACAGCATGAGGCCTTGGAGACCATGCAAGTGCAACTAACATTAGGCAAAGCTGCTCATCAGATTGTAGCCTGCTACAGATCACCTACCTTGTCACAGGAACCTCACTCAATATTCCTGAGAACAGTGGAAAATATAAAGGTCCTGTCAAACACCATTATATGAGGTGATTACAACTACCCAAACATTGAGTGGGAAAATTACTTGTGTACAATGTCCTTTGCCCAATGTTTCCTAGAGTTTAAAAACTCTAACACCCTGTAACAGCTGGTCACCATGCCCACTAGAGGTGACTCCATACTGGACATGATCATCACCAACATGGGGTACCAGTGTTCCACAACAGAGATAAAACCCTCGCTGGTAATATCAGATCATAAAGTAACCACACTGGACATCCACATCCCACCCTCCACCCAGTCAATGAAACCACCGTGAAGACATTTTCAAAAGCAAACTGCACACGTTCCAAGTCCAAAGTGGAAAGTTCCAAAGCCCTCTTGCTATAGGATAATGGTATACAATCTACAGAATCATTTACAAGTGCATCCTATGAGCATCTACAGGGATGCATGGATCGAGACATCACAAATAAAACCAAGATGCACTCCTCTAAAAATAAGAAAACAATCTGGTGGTATTTGCCCATAAATAAGCTAGACAACAGAAGGAGGAAACTAACACCTGATAGAGCCAACTTCACTAAAGGAAAGGCATCACTGATCATTATTAGGAAGAAACAAGGATCGCTCATAAAATAATTCAAGGACAGTTTCTAAAGACAAATTGCCAAGGAATGTAAGAATAACAACCACAAAGTCTGCGGTAGCTATACCAGACGTGTAGGTGTCAACTTCCAAGTATGCTGTCAGCTACTGAAAAATGGCAAGAAATACACTGAACCAGCTTTCATTGCCCACATCCTGGGGGACAAGTTCAGTGTAAACTTCCCCCCATCACTCCCAAAAGGGCCTGTGTCCATCACAGAAGGATGCAGAGCCCCAGACTTCATGGACATGCAGGTAAAGACAGACCTCACCAAAGCCAAGAACACAGCATCAATTTGACTGGATGGTGTCCCAGGCTGCATCTTACACTAGGCCCAAAAGGAACTACACCCTCACCTACATTCACTGCCCAGGCTCAATCATACCACAGGTTGTGCACCCAAAGAATGGCATACACTAACAGTCATCCAGCTCCACAAAGGGGGTGCCACAACAGAACCTGGAAACCATTGCCCTATATGTCTACTCCATCTGGTCTACAAAGCTATTGAGCAAATTGTCATGGAACCCATAAACAGAGACATTGGGGACCTCCAGACACTGAACTGTACACAACCTCGCCTTGTTAAAGGCAGATCCTGCCTCCTAAACATAGTTGACTTATTTCAAACAGTTACCAAGGACATAGATGGAGGTGAAAGTAGTCCACAAAGCCCACCTGGACCTCACTAAGGACTTTTTACACCATTCCCCACTCTGTCATCATGGACACACTTACCAGCTTGGACATTAACAGCTATGTCACAGGATGGGTGGCCAAGTGGCTCACAGATCAAACACACATGTTCAGAGTTGCGGGTGCCATGTCTGACTCTAAGCCAGTCACAAAGGGAATCCCAAAGGTCTTGTCCTGGGACCCCACCTGTTTAGTAGACACTGCTCAGAGGTGCAGGCAAGCATGGGAGGAGTATGGCTGAACAGGTTTGCAGATGACTGCTAACTGTGGTCCATAATCGACTCTATAGCTGACACACACATCCTCCAGAAGGGGCTTACAGACACAGATACTTGGTGTCAAAACAATGCCTCAAGCAGAATGCCAAAGGATGCATAGTCATCCCCTTTGGCTAAAACAAAGTGCAAACAAATTACCACATAGGTGGTACTCCAGTATGTATGGAGAAAGTCATGAAGGCCCTGGGGACACAGTTAGATAGTAAACTCTCCTTTGATGATCACATGGCCAAAGTGTTTAGACATTCCTTCTATGTAGCCCATCCAGTGTCACTTAATGTAACCTACTTTGTCTAGTCTGATGATGTCACCATCCTACAAATATACCTGTGGAAAGTTGAGCTCGCAGTAATGCGTATAGCGTGTTGTGTAAATGTGTACACCTGTAGTATCATAAACCAGTTAGGTAGGGGTTTGAATCCTGCACTTGAGAAGTGTGTGTTTGTGTATGATCTCCTTGGAGAAGAGCAACCTTTTGGGAGAGTACTCAAACACCTTAAAAGTGGTATACTAATCTTTGTCAGGTCTGATGATGTCACTATCCTACAAATATACCTGTGGAAAAAAGAACTCACAGTAATGTGTATAACTCATCGTGTAAATGCATACTCCTGTAGTATCATAAACCAGTTAGATAGGGGTTTGAATTCTGCACTTGACAAGTGTCTGTTTGTGTGTGATCTCCTTGGAGAAGAGCAACTTTTTTGGAGATTATTCCAACACCTTAAAAGTGCTATACTAATCTTTGTCAGGTCTGATGATGTCACCATCCTACAAATATACCTGTGGAACAAAAAACTCACAGTAATGTGTATAGCGTGTCGTGTAAATGTGTACTCCTGTAGTATCATAAACCAGTTAGATAGGGGTTTGAATCCTGCACTTGACAAGTTTGTGTGTGATCTCCTTGGAGAGGAGTAACATTTTTGGATAGTACTCAAACACCTTAAAAGTGGTATACTAATCTTTGTCAGGTCTGAAGATGTCACCATCCTACAAATAAACCTGTGGAAAACAGAGCTCCTAGTAATGTGTATAGCGTGTTGTGTAAATGCATACTCCTCTAGTATCATGAAGTAGTTAGGTAGGGGTTTGAATCCTGCACTTGGTGAGTGGGTGTGCTCTATGTGTGTGACACTGTTGATCAATGTGTTGTGGTTTTGCTTTTACTACTCTATGACATATCAGTATGACACCAGTATGTGCATTGCACATGTGAGGTAGCTGTGTGGCAAATACATATACGTACATGTGACCTCAATTATTGCATGTGTGGGAACCCTGCTTTCTCCAAGAACACATCTGTCATCTTTTCCAGAGTGTGCTGCTGCTTTCCAGACCTTAGGTCACATCTGTATGCTTGTGACAAGGCCAGCCACTGCACTGATCCCTGGCCTAAGTCATCCGTGTCACACACACTCATTACGGTTTCTATTGAATTGTGTGAGTGAGGGTTTATGGCCGAGGTATATGTCAGACCTGTTCAAATGCAGCAAAGTCTGTCAATGATGGCTATTCATTATAGGTGTACAACAACCTTTGTGGATATGCATGCAGACCCCTTATTGCTTATGTCATCCACCGAGGGATTTAAAAATACCTTTGGAAATGTGATTATCAAAGGAGAGATGACGTACCACTTGGCTGCATGTACACATTGGTACCTGTTCTTCATGTTGGTGGCTACTACCTATGTGGTACTGTGGGGATACTATGTTATATAAAGGTGGATGACTATGCTTTGGTTGGCTTATAGCTTTACAGCATGGGTTTGACAACAGGGATATGTCTGTGTGATACCCTTGTGGAGGATGTGTGTCATCTGGAGAATGCATTATCAGCCAAAGTATGCATTACCAGATGTGGACAGACATATCCCTACTGTATTGCTTGTACCTAAGAGAGCTATATGCCAAACAGTAGTGGTCTCAGCAATGGGTGCAGATGAATACCACTGGTTACTGGCATAGTATAGTACCTGAAGGATCCAAATGTTACTGTGTGTCCTACATCTGTGTGTCAGTTGTCAAGGCATCATCTAACGATTGGTTATGTTCAGGCTGTTGAAGTTATGTATACTACCAGAATGCAAAACAATGACACATGGTAACAGTATCACCCACAGCACAGTGTCAAACCATGTCATACACACATGTGTAGTCAAGTTCCGAAATGTGTGTAGTACAATGCATACTGGCCACCAATAGAAACTATGGAGTGTTACTGTGTAATACAGGGCATGTCATCCTGCCCATGTGTCCACTATGCCCGTACATGCAGACAGTGCACCTCCACCATGTTCACAAATGTACACCTGCAAATCTGTGCCACACACATCCCACACATACTGTCCACTCTCTAACACATGCTGCCAATACTACACTCATTGGCCAAGTGTCACGTGGGCGGACAATACACTATTGGAACTAACCCTGGTGTAAACATTACTACATTGACAATCATAGCTTAAATGCATCATGCTTGCTCAGCTACACCTTCAAGCATATCATTACACTCTACTGCTGACAACATGCTAACATTGCCATACTGCTATAAAGTCACCCTGTGCATCAGCACCATGGTAGCCTGTTCCTGCATCGATGTTACAGATGACAGGAGGTGGCACAGGTTTCACCATATGCACAGGGTGTGTTGTTGGCTCGCCAGAGGCCTACAGTGAGCCATAATATCGACATGTATGTATGTGTATGTGTGTGTGTGTGAGGGCCAAGAGTACTGCTATGGGCCAATGTTGATTTAATGTGTGCGGGTATGTGTTAGCCCTAGGTGTCTTGTTTATGTGTGTGTGTGTGTCTGCATGCACACAGTTCCACCATGTGGCTGCCATATACGGGTATTTGTGGGACAGCCACAGACTGTACCTGCCAGGCTTTACAGATCACCGTCTCTGGCCATGGATACGGTACCTGTGCCTGGCAGGGGTGCTACTGACACTATCAGGTACTAAGCCTGACTGGGTACTATCCTCAGAGGTAGATGGATGTACACTGGATCCAGGTCCCTGCTGAAACTGTCCAGAGCCACGTGCACGTGGTCTTCTAGAATGGTCTATGGACAGCCCAACATTGCTGGGGCTGGTACTGGCACTACGGGAGTGGCTGTGACTTGAGGGACATTCGCGGCGACTGCCAGCTGCTAATGTTGCTGGCATACGTCCACGTCAATGACTCTACCTTCCCGCACTGTCCTGACACATGGACATGACATTGCAGAGGACATCTAATGTCTCACTACAACGTCTATCAGTGACCTCAGTGTAATGATGGATGGCACCTGCTAGGTCATGGATACTGTCAATTACGGTGGTATGTGCCCTTAGTTCCTGTCTGGTGTACCGTTCCATGTGTGCCTGTGCCTCCATGACAGCCTGGAACATGTGTGAGGTTGTAATATCTATGGCATGTCTGCCAGTGGCATGATGTGCAGCAGTGGTCCGACGAGAACCCCTGGACATCTGCCTATGTGGTACCCTTCCAGACATCTGGGTATGGCTGCTGTGTCAGGATGCATGTGCCATAGATACCACACTGTCCTGGCCAATGCCGGCTGTATGCTGTCCCTCAGCTAAGGGCATTGGTGATGGATGTATTGTCAGTATGACTGTGTGCATGGATGGGGTGGACACTTGTGTACTGTCGACTGGTGGCCCAACGACAGACCCTGGCAAACATGCCTGTGCCTCAGCACACCTATCATCATTATCACTATTATGCTCAGTGACATCAGTTTCCCTGCTGCAGTGAACCAGCCCAAACTCAGCACCTGTGAGAGGAAGACAGGAAACACACTTTACGACCTGTAAATGATGTCGGCACACATGCACACATGAACACATGAACACATGAACACATGCACACATGCACACATGAACACATGAACACATGAACACATGCACATAAATACACTCCTCACTAAAACAGACACACACACACACACACACACACACACACACACACACACACACACACACACACACACACACACACACACACACACACACACACACACACACACACACACCCACACACACCACCAGCAATCTAGAACATACTCAATAGCCTGTGATGGTGGGGTACAGTATCACAAGCCAAACATTTATATCAAACATGTCAGCATGCAGGACGTGTGTTGCTCAACAGCAAGCAGTGTGAGTGTAGACATCCCTTGCTAATAACAGTATACATGGCTTTGATGCATGTGTGTTTTTGTTCAGTGATTGGCCTCACCCTGGAATGCAATGTGTATATGGACACAACATTGCTGTGCAAGTATTAAAAGCTCTGCAATGTCCTGTGCACCGTCACTCAAAGGTATACATATCATGGCTGGATGTGTATCTGTGTGTCACATAGATATCTATTTCTGATTAGAGTGTCTGTGTCTTTAGCAGATAATTGTGGACACAGGTTTAGCACATGCATGCTATGTATACTCACAGGACGAGTGGTGCATATATACCTGATAGAATACCATTGCTCAACATAGCCATTGTACAGTGGTTATGGTGAGTGTAGGACATATTGTGGACATGCCAGTGCCAGCCATGACATGGCATGCTACAACACAAATGCAACATTAAACATCACACATACACAATGTGTGTCATGTGACCTATACACTCAATAGCATTACAAGACATATGTGTGTCACTTTGTACAAATGGTGATTGCTATGCATACTGTGTCTAGGTGCATATGTTTGCACACACAACATTGAGGTGCATAGCAATTAATGATATGTGTAGTACTGTGGCCACTGTAACTGGATAGGGTGTAGTACCATGAGCCATCATTATACGGCATCATGTGGTCACTCAAGGCTACTAATGTGTGCCAGACTGGCACATAGCATGCTGTACCTGAACTGCAGTACCATGGCTACATTCACCATTTCACAGCCAGTTGTTACATGGGTTTGTAAGGTGCCCAATAGGGGCGATTGCCTAATATGAATGTGTTATGTGTTGAAGAGTGTCACACAGCCACATGAGAGTCCCCTACCCCTCAGGTATATTATGTGTGCTGTGTGGATGACATTTGGGATACTGGAGTGTGACCTTACAGTGGGTGTCTGAATACGCCATGTGTAGCATGTTAACGTGTACTGCGTATGACACAGTTGTGTATGTTGTGTGCTTGTGTATCGATTCTGCCTATCCAATGTCCACTACAGTGTTGCCACAATTGTGTGGGATGCTCTGTGTATTGCATGTGTTTGAGGCAGCTACTCACGTTACTGAGATGTGCATAGTCTCACAGCAAACATGCACAGCATGCATTATGCGCAGGTGTGTGACGTGTACATGGCCTACACCTCACCTATGACATGCACATTTAATTAGCAATATTAAATGTAGAACACACTCACCAGCATGGGTCTGCTGCCTTGCTGTCACACCAGAGGGACCTACAAGGATATGAGACAGTTTGTCAGTGGCAACAACTGTGGCATTGCTACTGTGTGTTTGCAATCTTACAGTAGTATGACGGTTGACAGTCACAGGCCTGCAGAATATATTCCTAATTATTATTATTGCACAACACTAAGCACCACATCTTCTAACTACACAGTACACATCTCACATAAGCATGCTCTACCAATAGAGATAACAGTAGTGTACAGCTATGCCATGTTACCTGCACGCTCCATGTCAACTTGCTGGGTGGCTCCGGCCTCCATGATGATACATGTTAGTTGTTGTTGTTGGCCAGGAGCCACCTGGCTCAGGAGCAGCTCCTCCACTCTGGTGAGGGGGGGGGATGGATGACTATCCCACCACCTGTGGCAAGCTGTTGTCTATGGATATCAGATGCATGCTGCCGGACATGTCTAATTAAATCACCGCAGTGATGGCGTACCTGCTCATATGTCCGGTTATGCATGCCTATGTCATTTACCCTACGGACAAGATCTTGCCACAGTGCAGTCCGCTCATGCTGGTCCTGGCTGGTTTTTGAGAACAGCAGGACATAGTACTGAACCATGGTGGCTGTAATCACTTCCTCCTCTGCTGGGCTATATGAAGGATTACGATGGTGGGCCATGACCCTGGAAGACAATGAAACAACATGTGTGAGCAAGTCAAGTGGCACACTTAACATTCTAAAGTACAGATATCAATTAACTGCCTTATATAGCAACCTATTGGCTGTCAGAGGATGCACACTTTCAATGCCACATATCAGTGCTCAACCCACAACTGCCTGACAGTGCCTGGCACACTCTATATATCAAACCATGTGTTACACAGCAACAAAGATAAACCAGTATGCAAGACTATACAACAGTACATGGCACACTGTATGCGACACAATGCATCACCTAGCCACAGGGGGTATATATCAAGCTAATCCATAACGTAACATGTAATCCATTGCAATGATTGTAAAGTCCAGTTAGAGTATTACCAGTATACCACACTAGTCATTGATAGCAAACCCCTGCCTAACATATGTGCACATTCGTTAATATAGGTGGCATACTGCTGTACTAGACTATACATGTTGCTAGATATGCACCTATATCCTGTAACACACATATGACCGAGGCCATGGTACAGGCATACACACACACACATACACACACATACATCAGACATACATACCAGACACAAAGGTATGGAAACCCACATGACCTTTACCTGTGTACCATACAGTACTGTGTGTTAGTAGTTACAAAACCTTATGCCTGAGGTATGTCATCTGTGAGGACAATGGGGAACACACAAAACAGTGGTTCCAAGAAATGTGGACATACACCATACTGTGCTGTTTAGGCATACAGCTTCAGGTAGTACTACAGTTCATACAGGGGTTGGATTCACCAGCAGTAACACTCAATAAGCATACATGTACTGCTGTAGCCTACAATGGGACACCCCATTCGACACCAATGGACTACGTCAGACCGTATGGCATACTGCTTTTTCTGCCTAGCAATAGCATACACATCTTTTGCTGGGATCACAGCTAGGACACATAATTCCATGACAGAAACAGTTTCCCACTTAGCTATCACACATATACAGAACTCTGACACATTCACCAACACATTCACCATCACACTCAGTCAACCTCACATAGCAATTATTGCAACAAGTACATGTGGGTGTGTATCAGTTCATAGGTAAGTTATAGGCTATTGGCCCTAGAGCCTATAGATGTCTAGCCATATGCTACCCTGGCCTTTGAAACACAGGTAATTTTATTTCATGTGGCCCTGTCAAGCAAAGCCACAGAGGTGCTTCCCAGGGTGTATTTCCTATCTCCATTACAATCATCAGGATTATATATGATGACTGCTAATTAGGGACTTTGTTTGCTATTGATAGGTGGTTTGTTCCAGATTATGGGATGTCTCTGAGATAGGAATCTATCCCTCCAGCATGTGCTGTTTATTGAGGTGACAAGGTTTAGGTCTCTAGAGCGTGGAGCTCATAGGGATTGTGATCTTTTTACGTGGAGCATGTCCAACAGCTCTGGGTTTCACATAGCTTTGTATGTTAGGCAGAGGTCACCTCTGGGTAGGCGGTATGCGACACAGTCTAGCTGTGGTTTTGTGAGACGGTCTGCATAGGGCATCTGTTTGAGGCCGGTATTACTCTTTGTGAGGTATGTCTGTGTCCTTTCCAGTTGCTGTAGATGTCTTGTGAGGTACATACCACATTGGTCATTGTACTCTATAATGGGTTTTATGTGTGTGGATTAGAGGGGAACACTGACCTATATTTCCCTGGATGACACACCTTCTGTGATGACATGTGCCACGTAGACAGATTACATGACTAGTGTGGCACTGTGATTATCAAAGGGGAGACTACTGTCCACCTGTGTCCCATGGTCTCTTATCACACCTTCAGTGTTAAGTAGACTACCACCTGTGTGGTAGTTAATGGGTACTGAGTTTTTGCAAGGAGGGATGCCAATGCAGTGTCAACATTGAGCTTGAGTCTATGGCTTTGTCACCAGGCATCTGTTGCAGTAAATATGACCCTGTCTCTCTCTCTCTCTCTCTCTCTCATATATATATATATATATATATATATATATATATATATATATATATATATATATATACACACATAGATATAAACATCCATTGGTGTACATATAGATATACATATAGGCACATATACAGTCCACCTTTCATGGTGGCAATATCAAGTATGCGAAGGTTGTGAGGTATACAGTTATATCACAATATTGCACAGTGTTGTGCAGAATGCATTGAAGGTGTTCTCACCCCATGTAGCTTTAGCAGGCCTCACTGGCTGCAACACTGCAAACCTGATGAATCATACCCACAGCGTTTAACCACCACATGTCATATACCAGCACTGTATGCTGTCTGGTTTGCCAAACGCTACAACCTACATAGAAATATGCACATAACAACCTTCAACAACATATATATGTCCACCATTCACAAACAGTTGCAGTATGTCCCTTGCTCTATGCACATGTACAGATGCTAATATATCTGACACAGACAGATCTATCTGTATGTGTGTGCCATACACACACAAGGACCACACTGTTGTAAGTCCATGTACCTCACGGCTGACCTGTTGGGCCTTGTTGCAACATGAACAGGTGTCACATGTGAGCACACAGTAATTTTAGAGGGTGTATATATAGCTGCAAATGCTAGATTAGCATACTAGCCTGGTACAGCTGTTGCCAATGCTAAGCTACACGTTAATATGACTATCATGCATTTGTTACTTTGTCACATCCATGTTTACATAACTGTATGTGCTACTCCCCCAAACAGACATTGTACACACTACTGTACAGAACACAGATAACATGGATCACATGGTTGACATTTAATGCTGAACTACATATGTCACAGTCATATCCCACTGCACACAGCTACACACTGATTTCTCCATGGCAGTAGTTATGCAGGGCATCTGTGCATAGATACGTACTGCTGCCACATATGGATGATTCAAACTATGTAGAGTACTCTTCAAAAGCATCTACTACATGCCAGTAAATACATATCTGTTACATACCTTTCCTTTGTATGTGTTCGTAGTAGTCAGTTCCATGTGATTTGTACACTTTTTTTTATATCTTATTTTTTTTCAATACATTTTTTTTATTTTTTCAATATATTATTTTTTTCCATATATTTTTTCAATATATTTTTTTTCAATATATTTTTTTCAATATATTTTTTTCAATATTTTTTTTTCAATATATATATTTTTTTCAATATATTTTCTTTTATATCTTTTTTGTTTCCTGTTGCTGTGGTCTGTGTCTCTCTGTGTCGCTCTCTCTCTCTCTCTCTCCCTCTCTTTTTGTACCTGCAATGAAATGATTGCATGTGTGAAAAGCAAGTACAGCCTGCTTTTATAGGTATCTGCACATGTGCATGTTATGGCCTCTTCACCAGTTGTTGGCCACCATTTGGGAATTGCATGCAGCCTGCTGTGTGGTACTTGCAGTACTCACTGTCATAGCAACCAAATGCTATAAATTGCTAAGTCAGGTAGGCATAGCCCTTTCAGCTTTCCGAAGTGGGGACCATGCTTGCTTGCTGTGGACACGGTTGTGTAAGTCAGAAGGTTGGTATACTTCTTGTATCTGATGCTAGGGGTGTAGCCAGTGAGTTGAATGTTGTACTCAGACCTGAATGTTGCCACTTCCAGTACACAGTTGTTACTGTAGAATTGTACTCACCCCTACAAATGCTAACACACAATACATGGGGGTATGTAGTTTCTTTTCTACTTATACAATTAGCTGCCATATTCATTTGGCGCATGAACCGTTTGTGAACTGCTATACTGTGGATATTAATGTACTCACGTCTGTACAGTTTGTGTTTTTCTTTGTTGACATTAGCACAGGATGCTCATGAAAATTGGACAATCCCAGTACTGAGTATGCCTACCTACATCCTTGCTGGACCTTGAACACACAGGTATTTTGTACATTTGGGTGGGGATTGTCCTGCTATGATACTGTGTGGGGGTTGTAAAGTACTGCTGTAACATTATTTACTGCTAAAATGGCTGGTTCTGTTATCACAGTCATGTAATGCAATTCCACAACATCTGCTAGTAAAATTCCACAGAACAGGTTTTGTGTTATGGCATTCCTATCTTTCCTTTACATTCATTCATTCTGATGCATGATATATATATTTCAGCAACAACCTGCAGTATATCTACTGTTGCTTAGTGGTACTTCATGCAGTCTAGTGTGTACAAGGTCCAGGGTTCGAGACTAGCAGTGGTGTTTTATTTTGCTGCTGAGCAGAACAAGGCCCCTCATATGCAGGGTGACTAAGGCACTTTTAAGCAGTTGTAAGCGGGTTTGCGTGGGTTTGCGCGATGCTTAGCAATACTTAGCTAAGCGCACACAAGCGCACACTCGCGCAAACCCGCTAACTACTGCTTAAAAGTGCTTACTCCCGTTCAACCCAGCGCTCATTTCTTTGAAAGAAAAGAAAATGGGGAGATAGGACAGTGGTGAAAAAGGGGCACAAAGAGGGAAAGACAGTAGGGAAAACAGCTAGGGATGTGCTGCAGGACAGGTGTAGGGAAGGTCCATAGCTGCCCATTGCTTTAACAACAACAGCTGTGCATATACTAGTAATTTGGAGGGAAATTTGAAACCTTCTACGCCTGAGAGAGGGGTGAGGACAATGAAGTATGTTGTACTGCCAATTAAATTTCAGTTTATGTGTCCAGCGGACATGTGTGCAAAATGGGCAGCTATGTATGGGTCATAATTTTTTTGTGGGAGCAGATTGCCCTTTTTTTTTTTTTTTCATGTGAGAGTGGAATGTGGGGTAGGGGAAGTAGGTATATTTTGGGAGGTAGGTTGGGGAGGTAAACAGACAAGACAAACAAGATGCATACAGGGGCAGAATATGACACATGCGGTGGGTAAACACCATTGACGGGGAAGGATGTTTGGAAATTGCAAGCCCATGAGCCCACAGATGGCAACAGTGGAACTGAGATCCCCACCCATGGGCAGTCACCACTGCACCTTCACAGCCCAGAGGGTGGCTGTGCTGGGAGCTGTGTAGGAGGGGCAGGCTCACCCGTGAGTCACGCCACTCTTGCCTCAAGCTTGCGTAGAGGATCAGCGACTGAACGCTCTATCTCCCTATGCACCACAGCCCGGACCATTCGGAGGGTGATAGATGCCCTCCTCTGGCCACACTTGCATGGGGGGAACAAGCCCCATCCCCTGCAGTGCTTCCACCCGAAGATGGCACAGGACCAATGGAGGAGGAGGTCCCGGGCTGGGCACTGGACCTGCTGGTGCCAGGTGCCATCGCCAGCTGAGGTGAGACAGGTCAGTCCGCTGGTACCGGCCTTCCCATACATTCTATGTTTAGGAGGATTTAATGACAATATGGGTTAGTAATAGCCAACAGCATTCCAATTTAGTTGTAACAGCATACAGTAGTATTCCCATTAACCCAACACACCAGAGTTCCAACAGTTGAACAGCAAGCATAACACATGCTTATATAGAACAACAGTGAACATTCCAACATCATGCATGATTGATTGGTGGCAACAAGACACCAAGATTGTGGTATGTGAACAGGGCACATGCATCAAAGTAAATGCAGATATTTCTAAATCAATAGGACATGTGTCCCAACAAATGTTATGAGATTATACATACCCATTGAGGTGTGGAATTGCATTGTTTATGCACATACAGTAGGGTGTAAAAAGATACCTCCATTAACAACTTATATATACTTATAGTTTACACTACATTCCTATTGACTGCAGTTATATATCCCCTACATGTATTATGACACTAGGCAATGTCCGTTAAATTGTGAAATGGGTTTTGCTAGTTCTTGATATACCTGACCTGTATCTGACATACAAACTGTCCAGGATGCAGATGTTACTGCTACATATTTATATATTTCATTTATATTTATACATCTACATATCTGGATGTGTTCAGGTGACATTATCAGATATATTTTAACAGCCCCCTACATTTCTAGTAGCACACTGACATTTCTGGGGAAAACAATAACAAGCTATTCATGTGCCAGATTAACCTGTACATGCTGGCCATGAACTGACAGTTGAGGACTGTATATATGCTTAAAAGCTACTGGCATTCCCTTCATCCACTTTATATGGGCCTACCCATGTGTGGGTTGACTGTGCTTAATACAACAGTACTATTTCTGTAATGCAGGGGTACAACAACATATAGAAGAAAGTGACACGGACACACTCCAGGAATTATACCTTTATTAATTACATTACACACTTTTCTAGTGGCTCTCTCATTTATTTGATATATCAGTGCATGCAGAGGACTTTTATTCAAGACATATTATACCTTTATTAATGGGTTACAACACCTTTTCATGCTGTCTCACTTATTTTATATAACAGTACATGCAGATAAGTTATTCAAGACTTATTATACCTTTATTAATGGGTTACAACACTCTTTTTCAGGCTCTCTCACTTATTTTATATGACAACACATGCAGAATAATTACTAACCTGCCTGGTGGCGCAGCCTTAGCAGCCTATCTGCATAGGCTTGCTGATTCGCAGCAAGGACACTGGCAGCTATAAAGTAAATAAAGGGATATTGAGACATACCTATCCATAATATAGACTACAATAGCAATTCTTACATACTTCATTCCATGGCTACATACTCAGTAGTGGGGCATTTTCCATTTCACAGGCTTCCTGTATCCACTGGTTCAGTCGGTCCTCCTTGCATCTCTTCAGGTCTGAGTAGTGGTGTCTGACCTGCTCACCAGTCCAAGGGACGCCTGTGGCACTGGTGAGATCATGTGCTAGACAGTTCCAGGCTTCTGATTTGTACTCAGTGCCTTGAAACTGGCCCTGCAGGAGTCTTGCATCATGATGATGGATGAGGAGCCAAACCATTACTTTTGATTCCTCAATGCCCCACTGTTGTGCTCGAAAATGAGAGCCTTCTCCAACACCAGCCATACTGTCTGCTGATGGGAGCTACAACCAGTTATGGCAATTATTACCACCTATGGAGCTTAAATATGCCCCATTTCCCGCACTTATTTGTGATTGGCCGGTTTTGAAAAATCTCAGCTAAAATCAAACCTGCTTAGCAATGGGTAAACTTCCATTGCTATATAATAGTGTGTTGGAAATGCATCCATATGTAAAGCTGTCATGGCTTAGTGATTTAGTACTGTGATTATGGTGCACAGTATCCCGGGTTCGAGGCCTGTCATTGCTTTTTATTTTACTACTGGCCAGACCGGCTAGCAGGTGTGGCTATGTTTAGCTGACTTTGCTCAACTTTGCCCAACGTTGCTTTACATTGCCCGACATTGTGCTAGTTAGCACAGTGTGCAGCTCCGCGCAGACATGTTTTGTTTGCTTTAGTTGGCGCGATGCGCAGCTCCGCGCAAAGCCATTGCGCTAGTTAAAGCAGTGCTACGCTATGAGCAATTATACTTAGCTGTGCTTAATACTAGTAAACTTTGCTTAGCAGTGCGTCACATTGCTTAAGATATGTTACTTATGCATTTATTAGCATGCATGACCATTCCACCTTCTTATATATATATATATATATATATATATATATATATATATATATATTTATATATATATATATATAAAATATCGTTCACTACCACATAGGCCATTTCAATGCATTTTACTAAAATTTAAAAGGTAAATGTCAGGAATTATTTTTATGCACAGATTTCCTACAGAAAATGGGAAGGGGAGTGGTGGGACTCGAACCGGGAATGCCTCCTCTTTGTGCGAAGGCTCTACCACTACGCTATTGCTATTTGGCTTAATTTGCATATAAGTCATTTATTATCCTCTTCGATGTCTACACTGCTAACTGTAGCTAAGCAATGGGCAAACCCACACATACACGTGCAAATACGGGCAGCTATATCAGGAATAATAAAAAAAAAAAAAGGAAAGCTTTACATTTTAAACTTGTACAGGGATTTAGAATGTGGGGGAGTGTACTGTTAGGTATGTAGACATTTGAGCGGACTCGCTCATTTCAATTGACATTTGCAGTTTAGGCACTTGCAGGGGCATGGATATTTGGACTGCTCGGCAGTCTGACATGCCCCCTGCACTTGTGCATGCTCCGTGTTAGCCTTAGAGTTGAGTCAGTGCACCCTCATGAATATGCATGATGCACTGACATCATACTCTTAGACTGCAGTTTCCGAGTAAGACTTATTTAGTCTTACATGGAGGATTAGTGAATCCTGGCCATTGTCAGCTATCTGCTTTAATGCTGACACTAAGCAATATTCTTTCTGTTTAAGATACTGATGGCTGAATAGTTAGTTAAATATTGACATAATTAAATGGAAGTGGGATTAACCTGAACAAAACGATACCATTATCGCTATGTGTTAGTAATTCTGGATTCTATATAATAATTACATCTAGGCTATTATAAGCACATTTTCCCTGCAGTAAATAAAGAAAGGTGTCACAAAGATTTGATCTCTTATGGCTAGATGACACTAAATATGAATAATATTGGCAATAGGTAGTATAATACACTAAAGGAAGTGTAAATAGTATTAGCTGTCAATGAAATTATGAGTTGGTCTAACAGTAACAAGGAAATGTAAATAGTATTAGCTTGCAGTGAAGTTATAAATTGATTTAGCAGTAACAAGTAGATATTACCACAGTTCATAGGTTCATAGGTTGGTACTAAACTATCAGCCCTAGGGTCTATACAAGCCTAGCCATAACAATTCTCTGGCTATTTCTTTCCACACTATTTACTTCCCTGGACCCCTGTCTAGCAGGGCGACTGACGTGATCCCCATGGTGAATTTCCTTTCTTCCATCCACCCGTCAAGGTTCCTTTTGAAGAGGGACAAAGAGGCACTCTGCTTGACATGTATGGGCAGTCTATTCCAGAGTCTGGGGAGTCTCTGGTTCAGGAACCTATCCATCCAGCATGTTTTGTTTATTGTGATGACAAGGTTTAGATCCCTGGAGTGTGTGGCACTGAGGGATTGGGATTTCTTTAAGTGTAGCATGTCCAGCAGCTCTGGGTTTGACATGGCCTTGTATGTTAAGCAGAGATTGCCTCTGAGTAGATGATATACGACAGAGTATAGCTGGAGTTTTTTAAGGCGGTCAGTGTAGGGCATCTGCTTTAGGTCTGTGATTCTTTTAGTGAGGTATTTCTGTGGCCTTTCCAGTTGTTGCAGATGTCTTGAGAGGTACATACCAAACAGGGCATTGTATTCTATAATGGGTCTAATGAGGGATGAGTACAGTGGGACAATGACCTCCTTTTTTCTCAATGAAAAGCCCTTAGTGATGAGGTGTGCCACATAGAAGGATTTCCTGACTGTTGTGGCGATGTGGTTATTGAAGGTGAGATCACTGTCCACCTGTGTCCCTAAGTCTCTTATCACACTTTCGGTGTTTAGTGTACTGCCACCTATGTGGTAATTCATGGGTACATGTTTTTCCCAAAGGGGATAACTATACATTTCTTGGCATTGAGCTTGAGCCCATGGCTCTGGCACCAAGCATCTGTTTCTGTAAGGCCCTTTTGTAGAGTATCCACATCATTTGGGGATTTAATAATGGTTCCCAGTTTGCAGTTATCTGTGAACTTTGTTAGCCAGAGTCCCTTAGTGTTGGCCTGTACTTCAGAGAAGTAGATGCCAAACAAGAGCGGTCCCATGACTGAACCCTGAGGTACTCCACTTGTCACTTGTCTGGAGCTGGTTCTGTCAGTAAGCCAGTTGGGAACCCATTGGGTGATGTAGGGATTAATGCCCAGCTTAGTTGGTTTATCTATGATTCCAGAGTGGGGGATGGTGTCAAAGGCCTTGGAGAGGTCTATATAGGCTGTGTGGACCACCTTATCCTTGTCCATGGCTCTGGAGACTGATTCAAAGAAGTCAGTCAGGTTCAGGAGACAAGATCGACCCTTCACGTACACACACTGGGTGGGGTCCAGTGTTTGAAGTTTGCCAATGTCTTTGTTTATAAGTTCCATGATAATACGCTCCATGGCCTTGCAGATCAGGCTCGTCAGACTGATGTGATGGTAGTTTCCAGGATCCAAGGTGGATCTCCCTCTTGTGGAGTGGGATAACTGTAGCTCTGCACCACTCAGTGGGCATGAAACCTGAGGTGAGGCTATGGTTAAACATGACACTTAGGTGAGGTGCCAGTTCATATTGCAGTTCATGTAGTACACAGCCCGGGATGTCATCTGGTCCCATGGATGCTGTATTCTTAGCTTTGCAGAGTGCATTTTTTACCTGTGTGGCTGTTATTACCAGAATTTGGCAATCTTCTGGTATTGCGATGGGCTGTTTAGGGGGTGCGAGGGGGGTGAAGTTGGCAGTGAATCGATCTGCCAGGATATTGGCAATATCTTTGGGATCATTATATTTAATACCATTCTGTTGTAGCTCAGAGCAGATCTGAGCATTGCCATTTAGATTCTTGACATAGTTATAGAATGCCTTGTGGTTGTCTTTGGAATCTTTGGCAATTTTATTTTCGTAACTAGCTTTGGAGGATTTTATGAGGGATCTCAGTTTCTTACTGAGGCTGGTAAGGGAGTTTTTTGCATCCTGGGATTTTCCTCTTTTCTGCAACAGTTTCTTCCTCTTGTTGTAAAGTTTGTTTATGGTAGAGGACCACCAGATTGGCTTCCTTTTTTTGGAGGAGAGCATCTTGGTTCTATTTGGGATGGCACGATTCATGCATGAGTGGATGTGCTCGTACAGTGCCTTAGTGTAGGATTCAGCAGACAAACTTTCAGTTCCTGTCTGTATGGGTGTCATGACATTTGTCACTTCTGACTTGAGTAGCATGAAGTTGGCTTTGGAGACTTTTTTTATGGAGGTTTCCTTACTGGGGGGTGGGATGTGGATGTTAAGGGTGATTAGCTTATGGTCAGACTTGACTAACGAGGGGGTGACCATAGGTATGGAGCATCGATTTCCCATGTTGGTAATGACCAGGTCTAGGATATTGGAGCCCCTGGTGGGACTATGGAATAGTTGATCCAGGGCATTGGAATTTATGAATTCCAAGAACTGTTGGGCAAAGGTGTTGGTACATGAGTAGTTTTCCCAGTTAATGGCAGGGTAGTTAAAATCACCCAGTATTAGGGTGTTTGGTTCTATCTTAACATTTTCCAGTATGTTTAGAAAGGTGTAGTGAGAATCTTGGGGCATGGTGGGAGATCTGTAACAAGCTACAATTTAGATTGCAGTCTTACCTAGTGTTAGTTGCACATGGAGAATTTCAGATGCATTGTTTTGGGCAACTAGCCTGGTGGTGTGAATATCCTTGGTGAATATGGACACTCCTCCACCTTTAGTGTTTCGGTCCTGGTTTGGTGGCCGAACAATATAGTAAGAGTTGTAGCCTGGTATTGCAGGGGTGCTCTCTGGAGCCTTGAACCAGGTCTCAGTTACTACACAGATATCGATGTTCTCCATTTTTAGGAGTGCCTCAAGAGAGTGCATTTTGAGGTTTAGACTTCTAGCATTGAGTAGCATTACCTTCAGATTTTGCAAGCTTGTACCTGTTACGGTGGTGGTTTTGTCCTTTGAACTTTGCCTAAAAAAGGCACTATAGGGGTGGCAAGAGCCTTAGCCAGTAACCTGAATCCCAGGGGTGACAGGTGCAGACCATCTCTGGCAAAGCATCATGGTCTGTCGATCATATACTGGATCCCCTTTGAATGACACCAGAAGCTTAGCCAATTGTTGAAGTCAATCATTTTGTCCTTATATTGTAGTATCATTCTGGGTGAAGGCAGGATGCTACTCAGGGCTAGGATCATACCTGCCTGGGCCACATGATCCGAGAGCTCTTCCATGTCTCTTTTCATGCAGTCCAGAGAGGTACGTCTCAAGTCATTCACTCCAACATGGACAATGATAGAGTCATATTTGTACTTGTTGTGGAGTGACTTGATTGCATGCGTTATGTGGCGAATCCTGGCACCCGACAGGCAGCTGACTGTCATTTTCTCCATGTTCAACCTGGTGAGTGGGACATCAGTGTACCTGACTATAGAGTCAACTATGACTAAAGTGGACATTGTCTTGCCTTAGGGGATGTTGTTGGGTGCCACACTGGTGTTGTAAGCTATGTGACACTTTGGTTGTGATTGGTGTTTGTTTGCATTTCAGCTTCAGAGGTCCTTGTTGCTTGGGCAGGTTACAGTTAAGGGCCTCTGCATATGTGGTGTTAGTGTTGCTATATGTGGCTGTTGTTGTGGGTTTAGAAGGGCTATGTGTTTCTTGAGGTGTAGTGTGGATGTTAACCTTCTCCTCTTGACTGTCTAGCACAATCTTGGGTGGAGAGAGCTTTGCTTTCCGTTTGGCTATGTAAGTGCATTACTCACAGGTTGTAGTGTTGGGTGGTAGGAGGAGAGGGTTTTCTGTGTACATGAGGCAATTGCTGCATTGCCCAAGTATTCCTAGATTCACCAGGTGGACAGGAGAAATCACCGGAAGCTGACCCTTGGACATGCCTAGTTTGGTGCTTTTTTTTTTTTTGTAAAGTACAGGAGCTGTTTTCCCTTACCTTAGCAAGGTACTTTGCAATTATAGGCTGTTTAGTGTCTACGATAAATGTTTCCTTATTAACAAGGAGAGTTGAGTGTGCGTATCAGTTTAAGGCTTCCTAGTGTTTTCCAGCAGGTATTAGAGCAAGTGATAGTCATAGGGATGTTAGATGTGAAAGTAGGTAACTTAAGTTTTACCTGTTGAAAAAGTTAAGGTTTAGTGGAGAATTACTATTTTTAAAACATCAAGATGGATTGAAAGGGGTGGTCACTTTTGTATTCTGGTACTATGGAACACAATAGGATGGCTAATAAATTTAAATAGTTGAAGGGGAGTGATTTCAAAAATGATAATTTTGTGATTACTCACACAAGCCAGTGAAAGCAGAGAGGAAATGAGATATAGGGTCAAATTACCATAAGAAGCAGGCAACTAGAAAGACAGTGGTATTTCTGCCTGACTCAGAAGAGACAGAGCTGTGGTCTCTTTTGAAGTTTTAATATGCAGTTAAAGCAGAATGCAAGTAAAACACAAGGTAAAGAAAACAAACCACAGTATTCAAAATATAAAAGGCAATAAAGTAATACAAAATGTAACAAATAAAAGCAAACTAAACTTTCCTTCACAGCAAAGTGTAGCAGAGTCTGGATGATCCTTTCTGGTAAAGCTCTGAAATGTTTTATTTTACCCCTTAAATAGAATTAGTTCCTAGCTCCACCCCCTCAGTTCACAAATGATTAACCTTAAGTGACCTCTTCTATCTTATGAATGAGTCCTTAATTGATCAGTTCTAATTTCTGCCTGACTCAGAAGAGACAGAGCTGTGGTCTCTTTTGAAGTTTTAATATGCAGTTAAAGCAGAATGCAAGTAAAACACAAGGTAAAAAAACAAACCACAGTATTCAAAATATAAAAAGGCAATAAAGTAATACAAAATGCAACAAATAAAAGCAAACTAGCCTTTCCTTCACAGCAAAGTGTAGCCGAGTCTGAATGAGCCTTTCTGGTAAAGTAGTCAGCACCTGATGTAAAAACAATTTTCGTAAAAAAAAAAAATATATATATATATATATATATATATATATATATATATATATATATATATAGCCAAGCTGGAAGCAACAAGTTCTGCAATTAATACTCCAGAACCCATATTACAGCAGGTGAAAGTGCTTAACAAGTCTTGCTATTAAACTGAAGTTTTTTTAAGTCAAATGAGTGGTTAGCGTACATTTATACAACAGTGGTACAGTTTAACCATCAGTTATTTGTGCAGTACAGGTGATTTTTGGCGTCTCAAGAACCCATGGATATAGCGTTCTTTTACTTTTGGGTTTGCTGTTGGCAATTAATACTAGCAGTATGTGTGTTTAACTCAGCATAAATAGGAATTGAATTGTTCTCTCACCAAAATACACAGCTTGTACATATACTTATATAACATTTCTGATAATTAACCAATGCATTTGAGGCAGAATATTAACTATTTGGTTTACTGTTTTTACATGATATACAGTTTTTTGTTCAGGGGAGGGCGAGAGGGAAGGGAAAAGAAAATGAGAAAAGGAAAGAAGTAAAAGAATGAAAATATTCTCTTCTTTACTATTATATAATATCTTATTATACATCTGTTAATATCAACATTCATATTATTGGATATTATGTTTTTTCATATATACTTTTACCAAAATTTAACATTATGTCTATTAGATAAAATATTTACTGCAGAGTTCTAACAGAGAGGTCTTTTGTTTGTTATCACTTTAGGTCAAAGTCTGGTTAGCTAATGTTGGATAGTCTGATAGTTTTTTGTTTATCTATTTAGCTAGGAATTTTGATAATTCCATGTTTGCAATTAATATCCATTACTTACAACATAACTATTATATATTTTTTCTTTTTTTTTTTTGGCCTGAATTATTAATCTTTTTGCTCCAAGATTATGAGAGGCATTTGGTAACTTACTATGTTTCATTGCTGTTTTCCTTTCTTTCCTCTTTAAGGGTAGGGAGAAGATGGGAAAAAGGAATATTTTTTTTCAAATAGATGAATTTATCACTATTATCTTTAAATATTAATGGTTTAAATAATCCAAGAAAAAGATGAAATCTTATACAATATCTAAATAGTAATACGGTGCAAGTGGTCTTCCTACAAGAGACACATATTAAACAGATGGAAGAAGACATTTGAACCCTGGTAACTTTATAATTATTGCTCAATCTTCTTTTAAATCTAAGAGAAAGGGAGTCATGATACTTTGAAAGAAAAATATAGATATCCCACAAATTATGAGGATCAAGACAGTCTTCTTACTCTTCTAGTTTTAACGTTTAACAATAGAATATGGACTTTAGTGAATCTCTACTGGTTTCCTTATATGAGATAAAGTCTTTCTAAGAAACACTTAGGCTTTATCCTTAATAATTGTAAAGGCAATGATTAGCGAAATTTAAACCTGTTACCTGTTAAACGTCCATGATTTGCAGTTTCGATTATTTATGTGTCGGTGTTTTCGTGTTGGGGAAGTGGCTGTTGATCTTCTTAGTTGTCGATGTAGTAACCTGGATCTATATATATATATATATATATATATATATATATATATATATATGGTTCCACTTCATATCATCGAATTATCATTTCATTGAATTGCAAACCATCGAGACCAAATCGTCGAAAACCCATTTCATCGAAAACTCATTTCATCGAATCTCAAATCATTGAAAACTATGAAGCAACTACAAATAACATCCCAGACACTTTGTACTATGTGTATGCAGGGGCAAGCCCTGCACCCCATGTGGGCTCCACCCACACACCGTAATTAAATATACCAACTCAGGTTGCACTACAGTGGGGGAAAAAGGTAATTTCCTAACCCCACTGTAGTGCGACCTTGGAGTTGGTATATTTAATTACAGGGGCTGGGGGGGCGGAGCCCCCACTTGGGGGGGTGCATAAACATAGTAAAAACATTGTGGAATGTTATATGTAGTTGCTTCATAGTTTTCAATGATTTGAGATTCGATGAAATGAGTTTTCGATGAAATGGGTTTTCGACGATTTGGTCTCGATGGTTTGCAATTCAATGAAATGATAATTCGATGATATGAAGTGGAATCATATATATATATATATATATATATATATATATACACACACACACACTCACACACACACACACACACACACACACACACACACACACACACACACACACACATGTATATATACATATCACAATTTTAGCCTGGTATAAAAATGGAATTAAGGAATGGGATTCAAAACTACAAAACATTCAATCATAACTCTTAGTGGCTTAATCTAAATTTACTAAAAATAATAAATCTAATTTAAAAGAAATAGAAACACTAAATAAACAATATTTTGGTATTCTGTCTTATAAATCAAATTTGGTTCCAGAAACAGTAAAAATGACTTCCTACTCATTATTACCCAAACATATGCATAATTTATCAAAAAGAGTTAAAATGCAATAAAAAATAATATTCTAGAAATTAGACATGAAGTAATAAGAAACACACTACTGACTTTGGAGACATACTTGATGCTTTTAGATTCCATTATACTTGTCAAAGCCAAGATCCTAATTCTGATATTAAGAACTCTGTAATACAGTTTGATTCCCTTAACATTAAAACATGCCATCAGAGTTAAAAGCTCTTTTACAGAAAGAAATCTCTCATAAAGAAATGATAGATAAAATTAAAAAATTGCAATTGAATAAAGCTCCAGGTATGGATAAAATAATGCAAATTTATAAACTATTTCCTCCTTCTGTTATTGCCTTTTTTAAATAACACTTTAATTGAAGTCCAGTCTCATGACAAGATCCCACCATCCTGGAAATATTCATTAATTGCTCCAGTATTAAAACAAAACAAAAATCCTCAAACTTGCTCCACCTATAGACCCATCTCACTTCTAAATAATGATTATAAGATCTTCATGTCTGTTATTACTGATAGAATAAAAAAAGCCAGAACCCATATAATCAATTTTGGTCAAACAGGTTTTATTCATCAAAGGCAAACTCATGATAATATTAGGCATATACTAACCTTTATAGATTTTGTGAATAGAAGAGATGAAGATGCTCTATTAATTAGTCTGGAGATTGAAAAAAACTTTGATTCTTTGAATTGAAGCTATTTATTTAGAATTCTAGAATTATTTGCTTTCCCTACATGTTTTATTGCATTTCATTTTTAAAGAATGTTTATAAAAATAATGCTGATTATGTTGAAATTGGCCCCTTTACTTCTGAATAGATTAATTCTTCTAAAGGTACTAAACAGGGTTCTCCATTATCGCCAATTCTATTTGCCTTAGCCATTGAAATTTTTGTTATTTTAATTCAAACAAATACAAACAATTTCAAATATTACTAACATACCCCAGGATTCATGAAGCTTTCCGCCAGGCGTAGGCATAGCATAGGTGGTATAATGCCAAATATGGCCACCAAGCGATTCAGGTACGATCCAATTCCACGTGCACTACCAGCATACGCCAGATCTGCACAGCCCTCAGCTCAGGTATGCTAATCACCCCATGCGCAGTACTGCAGCATGCAGATGAAGGTACATAGCGATTCATGAAGTGGTGCAGGCGTAGAGTAAGCCTACAGAAATGTAAACCAAAAAAAAAAACAAAAACGGTTTACATTTTGCCAAACAGAACATCGGAGCTATGAAAGCAGACCAGACTCATGTATTACAAAGTTAACATATGCCAATGGATAAATATACAGCCAATGGCATAAGAAAAGATGCACAACACCTAAAAAACAACATTTAATGTCATGTCCACAGTAACGCAAAGTACAACTGCAGGGCATGTGTGCGCAAATGGGAACACAAGGAAAATATATACAAATGTCATAAAATCGCAATGTAATACAAATCATGATTTCACCATAATAGTCAATGGTATGCATGGTATACCACAACCAAGCTGCAAGGGTTGCTAAGGGTCTGTGACAGTGTTCGGCATGGTAACTATGAATTAGTAGTCAATGCTATGCAAATGAGGCAAGTAATAGTGAATCGCAAACGTCCCGCCGGACTAAAGATGTACCATACGGCACAGCGCTACAACACCGAGGAGTGGTTTGGAGGTATACATGACATCAGCAGTGGGGAGTGCCACCGTAGCTGTAAGCACATTGGAGCAATGCAAATCCGGGCTGCCTGTTGCTAAGCAAAGCTGCAGGATAGGGGTGGGGATTAGGTATAGTATCGTTTAGCTGAGAGCACACATGGTGCCCGAAAGTGCATGTGTACATGGATGAAAACGTGCCCAAAACCCAGTAAGCGGACGCATGTGCCGCGCACCACAGCTCAAACAGAAAGGTTTAGAGGAAGAAAATAAGGAAATGCCGCAGTAGGGTAATTGGAGTACAACTGAGCAATTAACACCTATTAACTCACAGTGGGCAATCGACGGCAGCTAACAAGTCTGCTCGCAGCAACTTGCAGAACAGGATAGGGGAGGTGTCGGATTGCAAAGAAAAGAGAACTGTCACCGCAGAGCAAAGCAAACCTGCAGTATATCGGCCATAGAACACATTTTGCAAGATAAACCAGGTTTTGGAAAGTAGAAAAGAAAGCAGGCTGCTGGATGCATGCCAGAAAATGGGAGGGGAAATGTTAAGAAATGTTAAAGGAAGGGCAAGAGGTAATCCACGGCAGCTAAATGTAATTCAACACCAAAGGCACCACAATAGCAGTACCTGTGGTAAAACACATAAGATACCCTGCAGCTCTGATTGTACATACACACCCTATGACATCATCAGTGTTCAAAGCACAATAGTATAAAGTGCGAAGGCACCTCACACACACCTGTGTATTCCCAAACACTGCACCATCGGTGTAAACAGATGGGGAACTTTTACAATGTACATGTTGGGAGCTGCCATAGCTGTGATTCATCACCATGTGTTGGAGACTGAAGGTGTTGTGGAGGATGATGATAACAACCACCACATGCCCCAGAGGAGGAGAACAGTGTTCAGACCAAGGGTAACCTACCAGGGGCTACATGATCTGGAGATAGTAGAGTGTTACAGGGTGGACAGGGACATCTTACAGCAAATAGTTGAGCTGTGCTGGCCATGCCTGAGATCCAGAAACAACAGAGGGGAACCCATCCCAGTGGACACGAAGGTATGTGTAAGCTTGAAAATACTAGCCACAGGTACCTTTCAAAGGCCAACTGGAGATATAATGGGGATCTCACAGGCATCAGCATCTAGGGTACTCCACCAGTTCCTGGATGCCATGTTACCACATGCCAATGAGCATATATACTTCCCCACGAACTCAGGAGAAGTTGGCCAGCAATATGCGTCTCTTCCACCATGTGGCACACTACCCGGAGGTACTGGGTGTGAGACTGCACAAACATACATATCAAGTCACCACCCAGTGAGCATGGTAGGCACTACATAAACTGCAATGGATACCACTCCATCAACTGCTAGGTCATGTGCGATGCCCAGGGCATTATCATGGATGTGTGTGCTGGCAGCCCTGGAAGCTACCATGACTCCCACATCTGGCATGCCTCACAGCTGTATCAGGTATTTGTCAGGGGGGATATCCCATATGGCCACCTTGTGGGGGATGCTGGCTATGCACTAGAGCTGTGGATGATGACTCCCATCAGAAATGCACACACACCTATGCAAGAACGCCATAATGAGGCACACACACAAACCAGAATCATCATAGAGCATGTGTTTAGGATGCTGAAATCACGGTTCCATTGCTTGGACATATCTGGTGAAGCCTTGCAGTACTCTCCAGGCATGTGTGCCCACATCTTCATAGTATTTGTCATGCTAAATAATAAGATACTGCTGAAACAGCTGCAGCAGGGACATAATGGTGAAGGCCCTCACAGCCCAATGTAATTGCCAAGGCCATCAAAGGCACAGAGGGATTCAGACTACGAACACAATGTGCCAGCCCCAGTAGGCAGATGGAGGCATGCCCAATATGCCCACGCCTTGGCAAAGAGGGAACGTATAGCACATACACTGACAGTGTAGGCCTCTACAGACTGACACACCTCTCCACCTGCACACACAGTAAACTGGATGGCACAAACACACAACCACCTGTAAATTGTAATGTATAGGTGGCCTACTGTGTGAATCCTACATAGGCAGCCCTCAACCATTGCACACACAACAGCTATTGGAACAAGGAAAGTCAATACCTGAACAGTAGATGCACCTAACAGCATATGTTGATACTGTATGTATAGGTTCCTAGGTACATCGGTAGGTACATGCCCGATTGTCAGAGGCCATTCATCAGCCAAGGCAAACAGTGTCTGCTGTTGCCACCACATCGATTAACCAACTATCCCTCAGTGGAGCAGAGCCAATTGCGGGATCCATGTGTGTAATCACTGTTCCCCACACACTCTGCATGGATTCCCTGGTGTGTTAATGAGGGGCTCCATATAATGTAATCAGGGATGTAGTGGCAAAGCATGGGGAGTACCCATGACAGGTATCTGTCACCCCAGCATGCTCCACTTATTGTTGTGTGAAGGTGTAGCACATTATAGTGTGTGGCTCACTGTGACATAGATTCCCAATGCTAGAGCACATCCATTAAACATCACTTGGACATACCATTAATAAGTCTCATCCATATGTAAACTAACTGAGTTACACATTTGATTGCAGTATGGAGTAACAGGCGTAGTACAGTCCACATACAAAATACCATAACATGTGTACAAATCCCAGATGCCCAAGTGGTAAAGGCACTGACTGTTGTGCATGTTCCCGGTTCCACGTCCTGCAAGGGCCGTTATGTAATCCCGAAGGCACGAATAATGGATGTTGGATGCAGGACATCAGATCAGGTTTAGCACATGTTCATAGGTTCATAGGTTGGTACTAGGCTATCAGCCCTAGGGCCTATACAAGCCTAGCCATAACAATTTCCTGGCTATTTCTTCCCACATTATTTACTTTCCTGGACCCCTGTCTAGCAGGGCGACTGACGTGATCCCTGGGGTGAATTTCATTTCTCCCATCCAATTGTCAAGGTTCCTTTTGAAGAGGTCCAAAGAGGCACTCTGCTTGACATGCATGGGCAATCTATTCCAGAGTCTGGGGAGTCTCTGGGTCAGGAATCTATCCCTCCAGCATGTTTTGTTTATTGTGATGACAAGGTTTAGATCCCTGGAGCGTGTAGCTCTGAGGGATTGGGATTTATTTAAGTGTAGCATGTCCAACAGCTCTGGGTTTGACATGGCTTTGTATGTTAAGCAGAGATCGCCTCTGAGTAGACGATATGCGACAGAGTATAGCTGGAGTTTTTAAGGCGGTCAGCGTAGGGCATCTGCTTTAGGCCTGTGATTCTTTTAGTGAGGTATTTCTGAGGCCTTTCCAGTTGTTGCAGATGTCTTGAGAGGTACATACCAAATGGGGCGTTGTATTCTATAATGGGTCTAATGAGGGATGAGTACAGTGGGACAATGACCTCCTTCTTTCTGGATGAAAAGCCCTTTGTGATGAGGTGTGCCACATAGAAGGATTTCCTGACTGTTGTGGCGATGTGGTTATCGAAGATGAGACCACTGTCCACCTGTGTCCCTAAGTCTCTTATCACACTTTCTGTGTTTAGTGTACTGCCACCTATATGGTAATTCATGGATACATGTTTTTCCCAAAGGGATAACAATACATTTCTTGGTATTGAGCTTGAGCCCATGGCTCTGGCACCAAGCATCTGTTTCTGTAAGGCCCTTTGTAGAGTATCCACATCATTTGGGATTCAATAATGGCTCCCAGTTTGCAGTCATCTGCAAACTTTGTTAGCCAGAGTCCCTTAGTGTTGACCTGTACTTCAGAGAAGTAGATGCCAAACAAGAGCGGCTCCAGGACTGAACCCTGAGGTACTCCACTTGTCACTTGTCTGGAGCTGGATTTGGAGTTGGCTACTTTTACAGTGTGGGTTCTATCAGTAAGTCATTTAGCAACCCATTGGGTGACATAGGGATTAATGCCCAACTTAGTAAGTTTATCTATGATTCCAGAGTGGGGGATGGTGTCAAAGGCCTTGGCAAGGTCTAGATAGGCTGTGTGGACCACCTTACCCTTGTCCATGGCTCTGGAGACTGATTCAAAGAAGTCAATCAGGTTCAGGAGACAAGATCAGCCCTTCACAAACCCAAACTGGGTGGGGTCCAGTGTTTGAAGGTTGCCAATGTCTTTGTTTATAAGTTCCATGATAATACGCTCCATGGCCTTGCAGATAAGGCTTGTCAGACTGATGGGACGGTAGTTTCTGGGATCCAAGATGGATCCCCCCTTGTGGATTGGGATAACTGTAGCTCTGCGCCACTCAGTGGGCACGAAACCTGAGGTGAGGCTATGATTAAACATGACACTTAGGTGAGGTGCCAGTTCATATTGTAGTTCATGTAGTACACAGCCCGGGATGTCATCTGGTCCCATGGATGCTGTATTCTTGGCTTTAGAGAGTGCATTTTGTACCTGTGTGGCCGTTATTACTGGAATTTGGAAATCTTCCGGTATTGAGATGGGCCATTTAGGGGGTGAGAGGGGGGTGAAGTTGGCACTGAATCGATCTGCCAGGATATTGGCAATATCCTTTGGATCAGTATATTTAATGCCATTCTGTTTTAGCTCAGAGCAGATCTGAGCATTGCCATTTAGATTCTTGACATAGTTATAGAATTATTTGTGGTTGTCTTTGGAATCTTTGGCAATTTTATTTTCGTAACTAGCTTTGGAGGATTTTATGAGGCATCTCAGTTTCTTACTGAGGCTAGTAAGGGAGTTTTTTGCATCCTGGGATTTTCCTCTTTTCTGCAAAAGTTTCTTCCTTTTGTTGTAAAGTTTGTTTATGGCAGGGGACCACCAGATTGGCTTCCTTTTTTTGGATGAGAGCATTTTGGTTCTATTTGGGATGGCACGATTCATGCATGAGTGGATGTGCTCGTACAGTGCCTTAGTGTAGGATTCAGCAGTTGAACTTTCAGTTCCCATCTGCATGGGTGTTATGAAGTTTGTCACTTCTGACTTGAGTAGCATGTTAGTGGGTTTATGCATTGGTAAGTGCTGGTAAGCGTCCGTTTAAACATGACTATACGGATATGCGCGAAACAGGGCTAAGCTTTGCTTAATATCGCACAGATCATGGTCAACGATGTCCAGAACAGGTGAAACTAGCATTATTCACCCCTGTACTAATAGTGCCTGCTCTGAAAGGTAAAATGACCACTGCCAGGAGTAGAACACGCAATCATGTACACAATCACCTAACACTAAGCTACCCGAGATGTACCAACGGCAGGTGTGTATTGGGACAGGTTAAAACACAAACGTGCGGAGTTCAGGAAACAGTATACACTGCCATGTACACAACGAAAGGTGTGTTCACTCTCCCTCTCACTCTCTCTCTCTCTATATATATATATATATATATATATATATATATATATATATATATATATATATATATATATATATATATATATATATAAAATAGAGATAGAAAGGGTGATAGAGAGATATATATCGATATATACGGATTCACCTATATCTGCAAATATATAGATAGGTCAATGACATGTACACAACCATGGAGGTGAAAATAAATAGGATACTGCCAACTACCGAATGTTTTACATACCGACACATGTAATTACGAGGCTTAAAGACCGAAAGACCACAGTACCGGAACACTAGAACCGCGAGTAATATTATCATGATGTTAAGGGACATTTAGTTATCGCTGCCGGTGCTGCAGTCCAGGTAGGTACTGTGTTCAAGTGTGTTTGTGATTGCTGTAGTCTGTGTAAGTGTGTGTTGAGGGTGCCGTGTGAGTTTCCGTGAGACTGTAATGTGTGTGTGTGTGTTTGCATCATGTGTCTGTAAGTGCTAACTCGGAGGTAGATCATTATGGTAGGTGTGGTCATAGCTGGCCGTAGGCATACGGTTACCACCTGTCCCACTTTGAGAGGGACAGCCCCTCCTTGGGCAGTTGTGTCCTGATGACACATATTAAAAAGGGCTAATGTCCGAGATTGTAGGACATAATTATGTCCCATATATTATGTAATAGTTGCATTAAATAGTTATTCCTGTATCTAAAATACGTAAATGTTACAAGAAACATGATAAGTAGCTAAAGTGCTACAAGAATAAGTATGTATTTAGGATAAAAGTACGTTTTATCCTGTGTACTGACCGTGGGTATGTGTCGGCTTCTAAACACCGATGTGTGTCCTGCAAATGTCCCACTATGGCCATTTGAAAAGGAGGCAACCCAAGCCAAAGAGGTTCAGTCACCAACACAACTGCAATGAGTGCAAATATCTGTGACAGAAATACATGAGACAGCTGTCGTTTAGTAACATTCCCTTACATATCGATGTATTTCCGGAGGGATTGAATTATCAAACTCACCTGCATGCTATATAGGAACCAATTAACAATGACTCAATGTATAAGCCTGCAACAACCATAGTTTTAGTCTACTAAATGATAGGTCTTAAATTAGGGAAGGAGCCCACACACACATATGGAATATGTATAAATGCAGTCCCCACAAACCTGCATATGCTATGTACACCCACCTACATCTCCCCCACACCCGAAACAATTGCAATACAGACTGTAATAACATCACAAACATCCACTCACTCAATTACATCTGCAGAAGCGTTAACATACCTTGTGAGAGACACACTTGTAATGGCACCATGTGAAATCATAGCTATTGTATAATGGAACAGACGGTGATGTTACAGGTTTTGTTTGCAATAGTCCCTTATCAGATGGTTGAGATAACAGGTACACTCACATGTAGAACCACATACTCTAGCCATCACACACAATCCATGGGGGACATGAATTCAAAATATCCGTGTCTCTCCAAATAGCAGTTGCAATTCCTCACAACAAAACACATACAGGCTGTCTCCCTCGAAGGTAGGGCAAAAGGCCAACACCCAAGTGGAGTATTCAATTATACCCCACTGTTGCCACGTAATTGGCGAATGGAGTAGCTGCACAGCTGATGTGCATGTAATAATTTACTCAGGAACACCAATTGGTGGCAGGATACCACATGTTACAGGTATCTACGTATATAAGGATGCCTTGCCATACATTCAAACCATATGCTCATACCATAGAACCGTTTAAACAGGAAAGGTGTAAGACAGATATCTTTGAAGACTTGGAACACTAACAAGGTATGTAGAACACTCAGTATGTTAGTGTATGTAGTGCGTGTTCTGTATTAATTAAAGTGTACGCAATGCATAAAGTGGGAAAAGGTATTATGTAGTGATGTCTTGTTGAGCATAGTAACGCTTGTAGAAATTGTGTGTCCTGCTGTGGGCCACAAGGTAAACATCTCATACACCACAAGGGATGCTACATAAGGGCTTTAAACACAACAATTCCACACCACCCGTCGTCAGTGGTAGGGTTTGTCCAACAAGTACGTGCCATAACAGGGGATAGTATATGTTGATATACTGTCACAGTAGGCATGTGTATGGGCATATAACGAGAATAACATGCCTAAGGTGGCCCTGCTGTGCAAGTATGCTTTGCATTATGGGATAATGTTTAAAATATGTGTAATGTACAGTATTGTAGGTAGATATGTCAGATATTTTACACAGCATAACTGTTATATCATGCTAACAAAAGGTATGTCTATTGGCATGTACAATACACAATAACAGGATACATATGGCTTGTAGTCATGGGACAGTGTAACAGCATGATAGCTAATGGAAATGGAAGAGCTACTCAATTATCCATGCACAAAGGACATGTAATAGCTTCACATGTTCATAGTTAGGTACTATGCTGTCTGGCCAAGTCCATTTGTAAGCCCAACTACAGTGCTTTCACTGGCAGCACCTCCCTAGGGTAGTGTCCTGTGTCTGTGAACAGCAGAGCCATTTGTTACCTGCACCTGTGTACAGTACAGCTACTGCAGTGATCCCTGGCGTACATGTCTGTCTCCCATCCACCCATCAAGGTATCTCATGAAGAGTGCTAGTGAGGGTCCCTGCTTGATGTACATAGGAATCATGTTCCAAAGCATGGTGAGTGTCCAGTTCAGGAATGTATCCCTCAAGCACGTCCCACTCATCGTTGTGTTTGTGTACATATCCCTGAGCATGTTGCTCTCAGTGGCTTTTGCTTATGTTGCTTATGTGGAGTATATCCATCAATATTGTTGTGGACATGGGCCCTGTATGTTCAGCAGAGGTCACCCCTGAGTATGCAGTATGCAAATGTGTACAGTTGTGGTGTCTGTAGTTGTGCTGCATACGTCATCCTTCGGAGGTCAATAATCCTCATGGTGTGTTAATGTTGTGGTATGTAAAGCCATTGCTGTTCCATAAGGTACACCCCAAAAGGGGTGTTGTACCCTTGAACGTGTTTCATACGTCAGGAGTATTGAGGTACAATGGGTGCCTTTGTCCCAGCTACAAACCCATTACAGATTAGGGTGGCCACGTAGAAGGATATCCACGCCACATTGGCAATATGGTTATCAAAGGAGTGGGTGCTATATACGTGTGTACTAAGATCCCGTATAATGTCACATGTATGTAGGGGACTACCACCTATGTGATAGTCAGTGGGTGATTGGTGTAATCCAAAGGGGATGTCTATGCACCTTGTGTCATGCAGCTTGAGGCCATGTTATCGACACCAGGTATCCGTCACAGTGACACACTTATGGAGGGTGACTGTATCAGCTGGTGGATCAGTCATGGCTCCTTGTTTGCAATTGTCTGGAAACCTATTCAGGGAAAGTCCCTCTGTGCTAGCCTGTACCTCAGGGAAGCATATACCGAACATGAGGGGCCCTATGACCGAGGGCTGGGGTGCGCCAAGTGTAACTGAATTACAGTAGGTACTATGGTATGCTACCCTCACTGTGTGGGTCCTGTCTGTGAGCCACTTTGCATAACATCTCGAGACGTAGGGGTCGATGTGCAGGTGGATGTGTATGTTGTCAATACCAGAATGGAAAATGGTGCTGAAAGCCAATGAGAGGACAAGGTAGGCTGTGTGGGCCCCCTTACCATCATCAACTACCTTGGTAACTGTATCAAAGGAGTCTACCAGGTGTAGGAGCCATGGTCTGGCCCTATCAAATCCAACCTGGGTGGTATCAAAGGTCTGGAGCCCACCAATGTCTCTGTGAATGACTTCCATGATGATGTGCCCCATAGCCTTGCAGAACAGTCCAGTCAGGCGTATAGGGCAATAGTCCCTCTGGTCCATTGTGGCGCCACCTGTGTGGAGTGTGATAACTGTTGCTGTGTGCCATTCAGGGGCCACAATGCCTGATACAAGGCTATTAGTGAATCTGGTGGCCAAGTGGGGAGCCATGTTGTTCTGAGGTTTGTGTAAATCACAGCCTGGGATGTTGGACAGTCACATGGAGTCTGTGTTCCAGGCCTTAGACAGTGCAGGTTGGAACTGCGTAGTTGTGACCGTAGGGACTCTGCATTGTTCCTGTATAGCTTTTGGCCCTGTAGGGAGTGAGAGGGGTGTAAAGTTAGCATTGAATCTATCTGCCAGGATGTTGCCAATATCAGTCGGTTCTGTAATGTTCCTGCCTAACCGTTGTATGTCAGAGCAGATGTGGGTATTGCCATCGAGTACTGACATACCTCCATAATGCTTTGTGGTAGTCCTTGGAATGTGTCGCAGTAATGTTTATGTAGCTAGCTTTGGAGGATGTGATAAGGGATTCCGGATTCCTACTGAGGCTGACCAGGGAGCTACCCCACCCATGGGATTGTACTCCACTTTGCAACAGCCTCCACCTTTTGTTGTACATTATGTCCATGGAACTGGACCCCCAGAGTGGCGTCCATTACCTGTTGGGTACCATCATGGCTCTGTTTGGGATAGCATGATCCATGCAGTCGTGTAAGTGCTAATGAAGTGCAGTGGTGTATGTTTCAGCATTTGTAACTACATTGTCCATCTGCACGGGTGTCATGACGTTTGCTACCGCTGTCATAAGACGTCTGCAGTTGGCCTTGTAGAAATATTGTACTGTGTATTCTGTGAAGGGTGTGGTGCCGGGATGTGGATAACAAGGGTGATTAGCATACGTTCGGAAACTACCGAGAGGATAACCCCAGGTGTGGAACACCAGTCACATGTTGGTAATGTCCATTTCTAGTATATTGTTGGCCTTGGTGGTGGTGTGTATGGGTTGATCCAGCCGATTGGAGTTTATGAATCCTATAAAGCGTTGGCCTAATGTGTCGGTACATGAGTAGGTATCCCAGTTAAGTGTGGGATAATGTCAGTCTCACATCAGTAGTTCCTGTCTGAACCCCACTGTCCAGTACACCAAGAAATGAGGGCCGGTAACCATGGGGTATGGTGTGGAATCCATAGCAAGTTACAATGCGTATAGCAGTTCTGGCCACAGTTAGTTGCACGTGGATTACCTCTGATGCATAGTGCTAAGTAACCAGCCTGGAGGTGTGTACATCCTTGTCAAATGTGGACACACCTCCGCCGTGGGTGTTCCGGTCCTGGTTACATGACTGAAAGGTGTGGTCTGCGTATAACCTGTCAGTGCAGGTGTGCTCTCCAGAGCCTAGAAGCAGGTCCCAGTCACTGCAGAGATATCGAAGTGGTCCATTATAAGGAGTGCCTCACCTGAGTGCATTAGAGATGAAGATGTCAAGCATTGAGTAACATTACCCTCAGGTTTTGCTTGCCTGTTCCTGTTCTGGTGGTAAATATGTTCTTGGAAACTGTCCAAGACAGGCAGTATAGGAGCAGCAAGAGCCTTACATGTTATCCGTAATCCCAGGGCCGACAGATGCAGGTCATCTGTGCCAAAGCATCGTGTTTTGTCGACCATGTCATTCAAAGCAGACAGATACTGGATGCCTGTGGAATGACAGCAGAAGCATAGGCAACTGTTGAAGTGAAACATTCAGTCGTTGTACAGTGGTATCAGTATGGATGAATGCAGAATGCTTCTCAGGGCTTGGGTGATACCTTCCTGGGCTACAAGACCAGAAAGCTATTGCATGTCCCTGTACATGTAGTCTAGGAAGTTACATCTCAGGGCAGTCACACTAACATGGAGAATGACAGTCAAATTGTACCTGGTGAGGTGTGGCATGAGTGCATAGGTTATGTTGCGGATCCTGTTACCCAACAGCCAGATGTAAGCGACTATCGCCTTGTGTAGCCTGCTGAGTGGGACATCAGTGTGACCGCCTACAGAGTCACCTATGACTAGTGTGTTGGATATGTTATAACACCCTATTGGCTGTAGTTGATGGGCACACATGAGTCTGTGGGCTATAAGTAATTGGTGTTGTGTTTGGTGATGGGGGCTGCCTCTGTTGCCTACACTGAGAGTATGGAGAGGTTCCGCAAATGCTGTAGTCATACTATGTGTGGCCTGTGGTGGTGGAGATCTAGTGAGACTATGTGATGAATGGGGTGTGTTGCAAATGTTTAACATCCCCACATGAATATCAGGTTCAGTCTGGGTTGGAGAGAGCATTACCCCCAGCATGGCTACATATGTGCATCTCCCACAGGCTGTAATATTGTATGGAGAGAGGTGAGCATTGACTGTGTACATGAGACAGTTGCTATATTGCCTCATTTTTGTGATACTCATCATATAGACAGGCAATAACACTGGTAATTGACACTTGGACATGCCTGTATATTCAACCATGTCTCACAAGATATGTGAGGTACATTGTACAACAGCTGTTGTACTGTAAGCAAGCTGGAAATGTAAGGACAAATAGTGTACTTGTAGGAAATGAGTTGGAATGGGTGCTATAGTAATTAGTAGCTCATGAAGTGCTTACATGTTCTGAACAAGTGCTGAGCATGAATTTGCAATACAGATAGGGTGTTGGATAATATAAACCCACTGCCCCCCAACAGGTACACAGTCACATATTCATGAACACTACAGAAACCCTGTAACCATAATTATGATGGTACAAGGTGCACTCAGGCTGCATGTGACCTGTCCATGTCCCTGGTCATATCATACACATATGGCAAAACAGTTTGCTCTACACATACACTTCCATGTAAAACATAGGTTCATGTTAGTCTGTGAAAACACTGAATGGAGCACAGCAACAGTCGTCACAACCCACAAGTGGAGATGCCAGTCATAATGGGAGGCACTGCACAATTACCCTGCTGAGTATGGTCTGCAAGTCCATGAACCTTAATCAACATAGATGTTAGCAGTACAGATGTAGATGACAGTATGGATGATTTCACACTGCATAGCATACCTGTGACAGGTCATAGGACATCATCACCCATACTGTGTTCCAGCTACACTGAGTATACTAGATGTACCTTTGTATGTCACAGGAGGGATCTACCAGTGGCCTGTTGACAGAAGCAACACTACAAAAGGTGCCTGAGTGTCATGTGCATATCACACCAGTGGCAGCTACAGTAAAACAGGGTTAATGTTTTGTACTCCACCCTCATTGTAGCCCATACCACACAGACAAATGGGAGGCATCTGCGTATGTAAGGATGTGAATGGCCATGACCTAGGAGCAATAGCTGTCTCAGTGTTGTGGACAACATAGAGAATGGGCTTTGTGGGTGAGGTGCGTGACATATGTGCATAATCTGACAGCTGCTTATTGCATTGTCACCGCTAGGTTAATAACCCTGTACCCATTAACTACCACCTAGGAAGCGGTCAACATTATGGACACTGTGTGTAAGGGATGGTGCTGTACAGTTTACCTCCCTGAGCTGGTGATGTCTCCAGGCCTATTAGGTAGTCATACAAGGCACCCAAGTCATGACAGGGTGCCATCCATGAGCATGGAGATCATTGGACAGGCATACTCAGCACTCGGGTGACCAATATTGGATCACATATCACCTTTAAGGAGTATTGGCCATGCTTGGATGGGTGACACCAGCCTTCACAATCCTCACCTCCACTATGCAGCATTCTGGCTACCTTGCATAAAGACATGTGCAACACTGTGATGTTGGACATGCTACACGTACATATCCTGATCTGAAAGACATATGTCATGGACAGCCACCTTCCTACTACAAGGATCGCCACATGCTGGACAGATCCATGTGCCATACATGTTACATACTCCTGCCATACCATGCAACCCTGTCCATCAAAGCTGCACATGTCATCTCTGACATACATGGTGCGATGACCGCATGGTAGATGTATCATTAACTGTCTGGATCAGTAATGTGGCACTGATGCACCTGGTGGTGGCAACATGGCTGTCGGATACAGCTAGAAAACCTCACATCCTATGCCCATACATGGCCCAGAGCATACACACTACTGCATGACCTTGTCCGTACATGCTATAGTTGATAACCATCCCTGCGAATAACATCCGGCTAGCCATTGTCCCATGTGTATCACATGTGCAACACAGATGATACGTGGCAGGATGGTGAACTGCTGTACAGTGCCGTGTAGATGTATATGGCAAAACACATGAATGTAAAGGTTTCCGTGCATATGTCTGCATTGTCACTGCTCATGTCCGTTAAGGTAGTGTATGTGTTTATATGTGACATATACACAGCATCAAGGTCAACAGCATTACTGTGGACACATCCAGGCATGTGCAGATAGGTAAGAACACCAGTGCAGGCAAACAGACATGCCCACATCAAGACAGCATTCACATGGAGTATGAGCAATGTAATGAGGTGACACATATATATGGTGATGATATCCAATGCACAATGGGTGTTACATGTGTGTGACACAAACATGTCAGTCATGTCAGTGTCATGACGATTTGCAAAGATAACTGTTCATATGTACTAGATTTAATACACATGTATGTGCAGCTGTATTTCTGTGCATCTCTGAGATACTGTGACCTGTCTCCATCATTATGTCTTCCAGATAATGCCTCATTCATGCCTGCCAGCATATAGCCGCTTGGAGGATGATGCTCTCATACCATACCTCCATGATAACTATGAGGTATTGTTCAGCCATGTGCCACAGCATGCCCAGCAGCATGACGACCTGTGGCAGGAACTTCACAGGAGGGTTAATGATGTGGGTGGCCATAACCGCACCTACCAGCAGGTGCGCAGACATTGCATGGACCTGATATGACAGCGTGCCAATGCAATCGCCAGGGAACAAGGTAGAACAGGTGGTGGGCCACCAAACCAGCCCCCACTCACACCTACCGAGGAGCTACTGGCCAGCCTGGGGACCCCCTCAGAACAGCATCCACAAACACTAGCTGCCATCGTGGAGGTGGGTGTCTCCCAACCACCGAGCCTGGAGTTGCCTGGTAAGTCACTACTGCACATATAACTATTATATCCCATTTAGTTGCATGTGTCACTGTACAATATGTAATGTAACATCATATGCAAGGTATGATGTTAAGTTGTCAATCTCGCCTTCATTCTTGCTTGATGGGTTCGGAGCCGATCCTCGGCTCCAACTCGGCACTTGCTAAGCTCGAGAGTCACTTTTACCAGCTCGAGGCAGCCCCATATCCCATGATGCAAGGCGGTAAGTACCCAGATCTCGTTTGCCACTTTGCTGATGAGGTCCTCCTTTTACCAGCTCCTGGTAAGTGTTTTATATTAAACTGACTTTAGTCCCTTTTCACTTTTAAACTTAATATCTAACATTTTTAGTTTATATTAAGCCCTTTATTGACTAAAATTACCCTTCCTCCTTAATTTTTTTAGTCAGGCCTTCTCCCCTCCCATCCCCCCCCCCTGTCAGGGTGTGCGTGTGTGTGTGAGAGGTTAGTTTCTCTATATTTTAGATAACTTTGTTATCTTATTGGGACTGTGTTGTGGTGTATTGTTGATACAACTATATCCAAAGAAAGGGTCTCAGGCTTTAAGAAGTGTGACTCGTGCTGTCAGAAGATGTCTCTGACAGACGGTCACACTTCTTGTTTATATTGCCTGGGACCTCTCCACCTGCAGGACTCCTTTGCAATTTGTCATTCCTTTAGCCAGAGAGTCCTGCAGGAGAGGAGGAATAAATTGATTTTAAGGGGTCTTCTTAAACCGGAGGGCTCTCCGGCTAAATCGGCTCCGAGCAAGACTTCAAAGTCTTCCAAGGCCCAGGCTTCTGTGTCCAAGCCTGCGGCCTCGGTTCCGACTCCTTCGGAGTCCAGATCGGTTCCAGCTGGAGCTGATCCTGGTTTGCAAAAACCTTCAGCACCGATGGCTATCGGTGCCGATACTGTTTCAGTCACATCGGTGTCGGCTCCGACTGGCTCCGACCACCATGTGGCTCAGGCTTCAGTGTCGGCGCGCCGGCCCGGCTACCGTTACTGTCATGTCTGTATCGGCCGATGGAGCCGATGCTTCAGACTTTCTGTCGGAGCGAAAGTCGTCGGCTCCGACTGCATCTATGGTTTCTTCGGCTCCGATGGTTCCTTCGAGGAAGAGGTCCAGGTCCCCTTCCTTGGAACTGATACTCTCGGCTCCGGCCTCACCTCTCCTCTCGGAACGAAGTCATCGGAGCCGATCATCTAGGTCATCCAGGCTTTCTGACCATGATTTAGAGAGGGTGGTCAGTAGATTATTGAAATCACAGGCACTGGCCCAGATGTTGCATAGTCCGTCTCAACAGACGACTATTAGTCCACACCCTCTTGAAGTTCCTCCTTCGACTCTACCTCAGAGTTTGGAGCTGGAGTCTTCGGGGATAGTTTCTGCTATGGCTGAGGGGCGGATACCCCCCCTTCTGCACCCTCAGCATCTACTCTTATCTCCTCTTCGAGACCTTCCTTAGAGGGATTCGTGGTCGGCTTCCTGGTCTCCTCCGAGTGGGTGAGTGGCATCGGACCCTTGTCCGACCCCACTCTTCCCCTTGGAGCCTCGGCCTTGGTGAGCTCGGCTCCGACATCTGCCTCAGAGCCTTCCTTCGGTGGGCCCTGGAGTTCCGGTTTCTTCGAACGGGTTCTCTCGGACCTCCTGGGAGGGGGCCTTCGAGGTGATGAAGAGTGTGCTGGCCACTGGGCTCAGCCAGCAGTCTATTCCTTAGCTCCTCCCTCTACAGTGCCTGTCGATATCTCTGCCATCTCTTGCTCCCGGACCCAGAGATCCTCCTCAGGTTTCCCCACTGGGAATAACCTCTTCCGAGGATTCTCCTGATCAGTCAGGAGATCCTCCGCAAGAGGATTTGTAAGAGGAAACACCTAGACTCCCCTGAGTCTATCACTTCAGATACCGACTTAGATGAGTCGGAGGGATCCCCAAGATCCCCCTCTGAGGATGTCTCCTTTTCAGACATCCTAGAACTCCTAAAACAGAGGGGAAACTGGCCCTCCACAAATCCCTCTGAGGATGAGTCGGTATACCTAGAGGCATTTGGATCTCGGCCCTCCACCTCCTGGGTGTCTCCGCCTTTCGACCCCCTTATGGAGGTTATTGCTCGAAAGGCTTGGGCTGCTCCTGACTCTGTAGAGCCAGTTCCTAGGAGACCGTCTAAATTTATTACTGCCCCTTCAGATAAGCAATTCCTTATGAAAGTTGTCCCTGCTGATGCCATGGTGGTGGCGGCTGCCACTAAGAAGGAACTTGCAGATCCTTCCGTACCTGTCCATCCTCCTAATAAGGATTCTAGGACCATGGATAGGTATGGTAAGCGGATGTTCTCT
This sequence comes from Protopterus annectens, assembly GCF_019279795.1. NCBI lineage: Eukaryota > Metazoa > Chordata > Ceratodontiformes > Protopteridae > Protopterus > Protopterus annectens. The sequence continues at coordinate 705,807,995 of NC_056734.1, forward strand.
TCAGCGACCTTTGCTATGCGCTCGCTGAACTACTTATGCCACTTCACCAGACTCCAAAGGGACATCCTTAAGGAACTAGGTGAAGTAGTACAGGATCCCACAGCTGCAGGGGCTCAAGAAAAATTGCTTTGCAGCTAGAATCCTTAATTCTATTGCTAACTCCTCCATGACTGATATCATATGCAGCAGATGGAGCAGTAGAGCCGCAGGTACAGGGTGGCTCTTAGACGCCAAGCCTGGATGCTCTGTAATTTTGCAGATCCTTTAAGGCCCTTCACAAATTCTCCCTTTGATGGGTCAGCTTTGTTTGGCCCTCAAGTGAAGGATACATTGACCAGGTGTGAACAGGACGGCAAGACTCTTTCTGTCAGGGTCCATTTTTCCACCCCTTCTAGACCTTATCCTAAAGGACAGAAGGGTGGAAAGATGTGGTTCCAAGAAATCCCAAGGAGTCACGCGATACACATGGTCAGTTTACCCCTAGAGGCAGAGGGGGTAATAATAACAGACGCCGCTCTAGAGGCAGAGGGGTCCACAGAACCAGGGAAGCAGAGAGCCTCTCTCCGACAAGCCCTTTCAGCATCCCTGAGATGTTGCCCGACTGTCCATCCTTGGAGGCAGTCGGGGGAAGACTATCGCTGTACCCAGAAGCCTGGCGTTCCCTCACTCAAGACAGATGGGTACAGTCGATCATATCCGAGGGTTACAAAATTCTTCGAGGAAAGTCCCTTCTCACTCAAATTCCCTTCCAGATGTACCACCCGGTCTAAGGGAAGTTGCAGAGTTAGAAGTATTAAAACTTCTACAAAAAAGAGCCATTCAGCCAGTTACAGCAGACCATTCAGAGCCCGGAATCTACTCAAGATTCTTTTTGGTCCCCAAAAAGACGGGAGACTGGAGACCAATATTGGATCTCAGCAGACTCAACAAGTCTGTGAGAAAGGCAAGATTTCGAATGGTCACACTTCAGTCAATTTAGCCCTTCCTAGAGAAGGACAACTGGATGTGCTCAATAGATCTTCAGGACGCGTACTATCACATAAAAATTCACAGATGCTCCAGAAGATTTCTCCGCTTTTGGCTGGGGTCCAGTCATTTCCAATTCAGAGCCCTGCCCTTTGGTCTCACTACAGCCCCCAGAGTGTTCACCAAATGTATGGCAGTGGTTATGGCTCACCTGAGACGTCAAGGATTCCAGGTGTTTCCGTATCTCGACGACTGGCTCCTTTCAGCCACCACCAGGCATCAACTTCTTCAAGCCAGGGATTACACAATAAATCTTTGCACTCAATTGGGAATTTCGATCAACTACGAAAAATCCTCCTTATTGCCCTGCCAGTCTATTACTTTCATAGGCGCAAACTTAAACACTGTTCGGATGTCAGCAACCCTCACAGACCAAAGAATCTCAGATATACAAAGTCACGTGAGGATCATCCTAGCCAGCAAAAAAGTTCAAGCCAGTATGGTTCTAAAGGTGTTGGGCCTCATGGCTGCGGCCATTACACTTCTTCCCCTGGCCCGCTTCTACATGCACCTGCTTCAGTGGATGCTGTTCACTCAGTGGTCTTACCAACAACTTCCAATGCGTCACCAAATACTGGTGACACAGATTTGCGGGAATCATCTTTCATGGTGGATTACTTCTCCCCAGATTCACCAAGGCAGACCCTTTGTATCCCCGGCCCCGGTAGCCACTGTCACTACGGACGCCTCCCTGATCGGGTGGGGGGGTCATTATCAGGGCAGGATGGTTCATGGGACGTGGCAACCATTCGAATACCACCTGCACATAAATGTCCTAGAGATGAGAGCAGTTCTTTTAACGTTGCAAGCCCTCAACGACTTTCTTCCCTTGGGAACAATTGCAGTTCACACAGACAACATGTCTGTAGTATGGTATATCAACAAACAGGGCGGAACCAAGTCCTACCCCTTGTTTCGAGAAGCTCTCAGACTTTGGCAATGGGCGATCATCGGTTTCTGGTAGCAACGCATATCCCTGGGAAAACCAACATTTTAGCGGACAGATTGAGCAGAGCTATTCTCATGCCTCACGAGTGGTCTCTCAAACAATCTATAGTGGAGGAGATTTTTCTAGAATGGGGCCGCCCATGTTGCGATCTTTTTGCTACTCCCCAAAACAGCAAATGCCCAGACTTCTTTTCTCTCTTCCCACTGCCAGGCCATCCCCCCAGAGACCCTCTTACCCAGGATTGGCCCCAGGGACTTCTTTATGCCTTTCCTCCTTTTCCGCTGACTCCACAAGTACTCCAGAAAGCCACCGTTTTGAGAGCCAAAATGATTCTCATTGCTCCCTATTGGCCTCGACAAATTTGGTTCCCGTTCCTCCATCGTCACCTTTTGGTGCAGCCGTGGCATCTGGACCCAGTACCAGACCTTCTGATTCACCAATCGGGTCAGCTGCACTGGTCTATCCCTTCTCTCAACCTCACAGCATGGTTGCTCCACTTCCTTCCTTAGCCAGGCTTCCTATGATCTCTAATCCTGTTAGAGACATCATAGTAGCTTCCCTGAAATCCTCTACTAGAAGGATTTATACCAGCAAATGGAAACGCTTTTCTTGTTGGGCAAAAGCTAAAATATTGATCCCTTTACTGCTCCAGTCCAAGCAGTTTTGGATTTCTTAGCGGAAATCTTTCACGCGGGCTCTTCTTCTTCCACGGTCAAAGTTCAGTTGGCTGCTATCTCGAACTTTCATGTCGGGTTCGCAGATCACAACATTATGTCCCACAGGCTTTGTAGAGCCTTCATAAAAGGAATTTTTCTCCTGAAACCTCCAGTCAGGAGTCCTCCTCCTCAATGGGACCTAAATTTAGTGCTGACATCCTTGATTCTTCCTCCCTTGAGCCAGTTGTTTCATGTTCCCTGAAATTTCTTTCATGGAAAACTCTATTCCTGGTTGCTATTACTCGCTAGGAGAGTATCTGAACTTCATGCTCTCTCTGTTCGTCCCTATTTGGTCTTCCACAAAGTCAGAGAATCCTTGAGAACTAATCCGACCTTTTGGCCTAAGGCCACCTCAAAGAGAAATCGGTACCAGCCTATTGACCTTCCTGTATTTTTCCCAAACTACTCAAACAGATCGAACAAAATGACATTATCTTGATGTTCACCGCCAACTCAGATATTATTTGGACAGAACAAAACAATTCAGGAATCGATCAGCTCTTTATTTCTTATGCTGATAACAAAAAGGCCTTCCCGTCTCAAAAGTGACCTTATCTAGATGGCTTTCTTCTGTCATCTCTGAAATCTATCAGCTCAGGGAAAACAGCTGTGCTCGAAACCTAAAGCATTCAACCAGAAGCTTAGCCACTTCCACAGCCTTTCAGGCTAGACTTCCATTAGACACTATTTGTGCAGCAGCCACTTGGGCCACTCCTCATACCTCTGTTTCTCATTACAAATTGGATTTGGCCTCCAGGGACAGAGCCAGTTTTGGCTCTACAGTTCTCAAGAGTCTGTTCCATTGAGCCACCCAGGATAGAGGTGCTAGGACGCTGTCCCATCAAGCAGAATGAAGGCGAGATTGACAACTTAACATTGAGAAGTTATGTACCTACCATAACGTTCCATGTTAGTTGTCTTCTCTCCTTCTTTCTTGACCCTCCCTCCTTCCCCTGGCCTGGACAGACCTTTTTCTCCTTACTTGAAGAATGCTTCTTAAGACCATACAGTTCTGGTCTTCCTAACCCATCCTTCAGGCTTTTTCTCTGCCTTCTTTCTTCCTTTTGGGAAGTTTTTTATGCTAGGTGTTATTGCCTATAGACAACAAACGAGATCTGGGTACTTACCGCCTTGCATCATGGGATATGGGGCTGCCTCGAGCTGGTTAAAGTGACTCTCGAGCTTAGCAAGTGCCGAGTCGGAGCCGAGGATCGGCTCTGAACCCATCAAGCAAGAAAGAAGGCGAGAGAAGACAACTAACATGGAACGTTATGGTAGGTACATAACTTCTCATTTACACACATGCCGCATACTATAGTATGCTACCCTGTGTATGCACACATGTGCATACTGCATACTATATGCTATTATACAGGCGAACGTGTTAACATGCACAGTGCACCCTTTTGCTGTCATACAGTCATGGATAATGATCAAACTGCTGTGTCACCCCTATGCAGGCACCTTTGGCATGCCGCACAGACAGCAGTCTGTTGCAGGTGAGACAGTTATCAGTATCAGGCATGTTAATGCATAGATCTATTCGGCATGTGGCCAGTTAACACATGTACACATAATGTATAGTCCAGTCACGATATACAGGTCGCATCTGTCATCAATCACACTGGCTACCCATGTGCAATATATACAAATTAAATGAAACACCGACATGAAACCACAGTATCTGTCATTGCTAGATGTGTGGACAGCTGTGCATACAACAGTGGAGGTGTTGTTCAATGTAGGAATATGTACTATACATTGGAACAACACATGTGTGGTACGCAAACAGTACCACACAGTGAGCTGGGATATGGGCAGCCCACAGGATTCACCATTGTGGAATATGCCCCTGCAATGGGTGCACACATTGTGATGTGCCATCTGACATGTCTCAGACATTTAGTGTTCCGGCTGCAACATTGTCTCACTATCCCATAAAACATACCCCACATACCAAACATACAACCCTTTGTCTGCATAACCCTGTGGAAAGTGACATATCTGACATCTATGGGTGTATGTCATATGGGACAACACAGACATGTGAGATAGATGGCCATCACAAACATTTGGCCAACACATGTTCACACATGGCCATGGAGGATGGCCAGAGACATGTAGCAACACACATATGTGATGTGTATACACACTGTTGCACATTGTCCACACATGGTCCAACTATAGCCTTTGTTGCATGGTTATATAGTTGATGTGATACACTGGACATCATAAAAGCCTGTGCACAGCTTGTGGAGGTGTCCCTTAATTCGACCATATAAGATGTGTTGAACATCATGACTGTGTCACAGCATGATAGTAGTCACCTGTACAGCTTCCACAGACACAGACACCACATCAGGCCACAGATACAGTACATTTCCCTTGCTGCTGTTGGACATCATTGTCAGCCGTGCACCTCGTGTGTGTGTGGTACATACATGTCATGTGGGACATGGTGTACTGACAAGTCTGCCATGTGTGGACAGAGTTGCCAGGCAGCTAAGACATTTTACTAGTTGTGCAGGGGTGTCATCCATAAGTCCTCCGGTCACCTGTCACATGACACAGCATAGTTTAGTGTGTATACACCTCAGCAACGTGGGTCACAATCCACAGTATTTATGTAATGTATATGCATGCAGTCATGGCTATGCACTGTGTGTGTATTCCACACTGTATAGCAATATAGATGCCTCATGATGCCATGCAATGGCACAGTGTCTGTACTTCATACTGTATAGCAATGTAGACACCTCATACTACCCTTCAATGCTCATGCACATCTGCTAAAAGTGCATTCTGTCTGTAGGTCATACAGAGAACACTGTAATGTGATACCCATTACACTGCTGTACATGTGTCAGGACACCATTGTGTCAGACATGTATGCATGTCAATGCACACGTCAGCAGATTACGTCATACTACATGTTAATGTCAAGGTCACATCAGCCATGTGTACTGTTAACCTGTGCTGGTCCAAATGGTGTATCACAGGGATGCATGCTTACTACCATGATTGTGTGAGATGCATGGCTTCTGATATGACACCTGCTTGCTGTTGTGTGCAACCCAGGGATGTATGCTAACTACCACTATTAATGTCTGAGCTGCATGCCGTCTGCTGTATCACATGCATGCTGCATGCCTTCTGTCAAATCACATGCATGGTCTGTCTCTGTGTCTGTGTGTCTTTTTCTGTGTCTGTGTGTGTCTGTGTTCGTGTCTGTCTCTGTGTGTGTCTGTGTTCGTGTCTGTCTCTGTGTGTGTCTGTGTCTGTCTCTGTGTGTGTCTGTATTCGTGTCTGTCTCTGTGTGTGTCTGTGTTCGTGTCTGTCTCTGTGTGTGTCTGTGTCTGTCTGTCTGTGTCTGTGTCTGTGTATGTGTGTGTCTGTGTGTGTGTCTGTGTCTGTGTGTGTCTGTCTCTGTGTCTGTGTGTGTCTCTGTCTGTCTCTGTCCTATGTGTGTGTCTGTGTCTCTGTCTGTCTCTGTCTGTGTGTGTGTGTGTGTGTGTCTTTGTCGGTCTGTGTGTGTGTGTGTGTGTGTGTCTGTGTCTCTGTCTGTCTCTGTCTCTGTGTGTGTATGCCTGTGTCTCTGTCTGTCTGTGTCTCTGTGTGTGTGTCTGTGTCTCTGTCTGTCTCTGTGTGTGTGTGTGTGTGTCTGTGTCTCTGTCTGTCTCTGTGTGTGTGTGTGTGTGTGTGTCTGTGTCTCTGTCTGTCTCCGTCTGTGTGTGTGTGTGTCTGTGTCTCTGTCTGTCTCTGTCTGTGTGTGTGTCTGTGTCTCTGTCTCTGTGTGTGTCTCTGTCCCTGTCTCTGTCCCTGTCTCTGTGTGTGTATGTCTGTGTCTCTGTCTGTGTGTGTGTGTGTGTGTGTGTGTGTGTGTGTGTGTGTGTGTGTGTGTCTGTGTCTCTGCCTGTCTGTGTGTCTCTATTGTAATGTAGAGTCTTTGTTTGCATTCACAGGTGATGTAGGTGTGTTACCCTCCTGCGGTCCATCTGATGTTAGTGTCCCCACAGACTCTAGCAGTGATGAACATATGCTTGAGGTACAGGCAGAGTTGTCAGGGGCTGAATCTGTGCCAATGGTTGCTATCCCAGCTATATCCCCCTCTTCCCCGCACACAGTTCTCATGATAACACATACCCTATCACCAGTGCCCATAGAGGAAGGACAGTCAGTGTGTATTAGCTTGGAACAGGAATGTGTAATGGCTATAGAAGGTGTGTCTTCACACCATGGTGTCAGTGTAATGACTGCAGATGTGCCACACAGGCATGTGGCCAGTGCTGCTCGTAGGAGGACCTCTGGCAGACATGGACCTGCAGGACAGAGCGCAGCAGCTGGTGTCACCAGACGCATGTTTCAGACTGTAATGGCGGCACAGACACGTGCTGAATGGCAGAACAGAGAAGGGCAGAGGCTTCAGAGGGCTGCTATCCGTTCTTTAAATGACAACATCCAGGCATTGGCAAATGCTCAACAGCAGATTGCTGACGTTCTGGACAGGTGATTGGGTGACATGGTTGGAATCCTTGACCATGGCATGGCAATCCACGAGCGTGAGCTGTCTGTGCTGGAACATCTGGTAGGAGTGGGGCGTAGGCCACATGGACGTAGGCCAGCTACACCACCTGGTGCAGGTCTGCGTGAATGAGCTACCTCACATGCCTGCTCCCATAATGCCGGTAGCAGTAGCAGTGGAGCTGGTGCTGCGCTGTCCACACCAGGACACAGCAGGTCACGTGGACGTGGCCCTGGACATTCCCAGTGGGGACACGGTTCCAGTGGACATGTGTCATCGGACAGTAGCCAATCTGTACCTCTGCCTGGTAGTGCCTGTGCAACCCCTGGCAGGCACAGGTCATGTGGCCATGGCCGGACACAGTGAGCTATACATCCTGGTCTGTACAATCTGGAGCTGTCAATAATACCCCTGTATAGGCCGGACACATGGCAGAACTGTGTGCACACATACACGCACACAGCAGAAACATCTGTAGGGCACCATAACACCCACATGCATAACAACCACACATGTCCAATCAGATCACTGGCCCTAACCCACACACATGATGTCATCCACTGGTGTAGCCTATGCCCCTGGCAAACATTATCACCCTGTGCATATGATGATGCCTGTGCTGCATCCCTGTCATCCACACCATCGGTGCAGGGACATGCTCATATGGTCTGATGCACAGGGTGAACAGAATAGTGAGATAAGTGTATATTACATTTGTTGTGTCCTGTTGACACGCAGCAGACATACCATGTAGTACAAGTTTAGAATGCATTGTTATATGTTCACAGTATGTGTCTTGGTAACAACAGTAACAACATGTTGGTAATTATGCCCTGCTTCCCTCCTTAAGGTCTAATTGCATGTGCCATTACGTTACAGTGTTTGCAGTTAGAATGCATTGTTATATGTTCACAGTATGTGTTTCAGTAACAACAGTAACAGCATGTTGGTAATGATGCCCTGCTTCCCTCCTTAAGGTCTAATTGCATGTGTCAATAAGTACCAGTGTTTTCAGTTTCCCATGTCTAAATGTGGAGTACTCATAGGCATGCATGGCAATACCAGCTTGCTATACGTAGCCTCAACCTCACTGTTAGAAAGGCTACCATTCCACAGATGTCCACAAATCTACTGATCCAGAAGCATGTGAGCTGTGTAATAGGTTACAGTGGCTAGAGACATGACATCCATACCGGGTCACATCACAGGTACAGTGACATGGTGCAGGGGGTTTACACAGCGGTCTGGCTGATGTCAAGGGTAGAGGCCAGTTGATAGCATGAGGCCTCACTGTGTAGCAGTAATACACTGTCACATTACAGGATGAGAACACACACAGGCATACACAGACACACACAGTAACATGCCCACACTCATGGGGTCAATGACACTATAACACACACTTGATAGTGTTGAGGTGAGGACCCCTGCCTATGTGGTAATCACCTTCACAGTACTGTGCACCCACATGACGTGACACAGAGAATGAACATGTACAGGTAGGCAGTAAGGCTGAGATCAATGGCATCAACAGGGTAGTAGATTGCATCACCATGAGGGGTTAGGGATCCTGTCTGTTCTGTATGGTATCATACACCCTCACTCCATGCACCAGACAGCCATACATACATACATACATACACACACACACTGTGGAGTCCACAAATGTCATTCACATACAGATAGCCAACATGTGTGTGATACACACACCACCCCTGCCTATGTCTTGCTTTCTGCACTGAAGTATGTACAGATCTCTACAACAGTGTACAGGGGTGTGTAACAATTGGGATATATTCCCCACCATACGTGGCATATATGGTCACACAAGCAAATACACATGGCAGTACTGTGAATCAAACACCTGCTATATGATGATACATCTGACAGACATGCAGCAGTATTGGCCGCATTATGTGTACTGATGCTACTTTCGGCAATTGTGCTGCTATATGCACATGGGAGGACATAAGTGTTACAGGTGCCAAGTGATTTACAGTCAGTGACACACTGACCGCTGTGTAGGTTGTATGTCTTCACCTTCAAGTAACAGTAACATAGCATACTGTTTGCACATGTTATGGTAGGACGGCTTGTGACACACCTGTGAGCTGTTTTCAGCAAACATCCATCTGCAAAGGTGGACCACCACTTTATGTACACACATCCATCCTTACCTGATGTACATCCTACCGTACTGTCAGTATTTCATGATATACTGGTGTCAATGATGGGGCTGCATTGCAACTGCATGTAGTAGTTAGACACAGATGAACTGCATACATCAGCTACTGCACATGCATGTTAGCTGAATGCACTCCACTACATGTACATGTGTGTTTGTCCTACATTCCTGTCATGTTGCCATGTTTGTATGCATTGCAATTGGTGGACATGTGTGATGACATACATGACACATGGACTGTTGTATGGTATGATAGTTGTCATGGGTAACTAGTACAGAGGGAATGTTACCTCAGTCAACATTGCTACCTTATGTACTGTTAGCATTCAACAGCCATGGACCTACCTTCCATGTGCATGCGTGTGATTTCTGTAGCCACTTGTCTGCACGGAGGACAGCAAAAGCTATGCTATGTACATATGTGTTGTGTGTGTGTGTGTGTGTGTGTGTGTGTGTGTGTGGGCCATGTACATATCCACGGCAATTACATGTATGTCATATCCAAACATGAGTGTGTTTTTTGGTGTACAGCAACAGTTATCCGTTACGGCTGTATAAGACCCAGGGCCCCTGTTATGTGTAGAGCTGACCTGGTTATGAACAGTGGTATTATTGCATTGCATAACACATGATGGAACCCTGTCAGTACATGTGTAGTCTGCACAGTTGCTGTCGAGCTATGTACAGTCCACTGGTCATGAGTAACATGGTGTTGTACTAATGTATGGATGTGTGTTGCTGGTCCAAGGACATGGTGATGTCTGAGGGCTACATAGTAGAATGCGGCATTTACCACTGTGATCTGCACCTGAGACATCTGTGATGGCTCTTGAGTGTGTACTGGTCAGTACATGTGAGTGGCCTTCATGTACGTGGGGACACTAACACCTGGAGCGGTCCGTCACGGTCTTATGGCCCACATGTCTGTATCTGAGGTATACGGTAGTAGTGCTATTGTGCACAACTGTGCCATATGCCAGGTGTTCTTCACTGCAGAGATGTCCGTATTCCCCATTGTTGGATCTGGATTTTCAGCTGTGATTACAAACGCTACACATCTAGCACTGACGACTGGCGTCAGATATATGTAGTGCAGCGTTCGTGCTAACAATGTTCACTATCGACACACTGTGCCCTTCTGTGTTTAGAATCCGTGTGCATACAAGACAGCCCTTCGCTACTACTAAGTGTGTGAGCATGTCCAGTACGCCGTTGTGTAGATGGACACATAGTACATTCCAAACGGACGTGTGCTACTAAGTGTGTGAGCATGCCCAGTGACACCTTGTGTTGGTTATGTGCCTCTGTGTATGGACATGACCATTGAAATCCTGTATAGCGATAGTGGTCATCCAGGCAACAGATGTCCATACCCCACGTCAGGATGGATTCCAACATTGAACACACTGGTTGACTGTCTTGAAAGGTGTACTGTCTGTGGCACGTCTCATATCTATCTAGTGTTGTAATAGTGCTCCGTAGATAGGCAGTTGTCCTGCTCACACCACTGCCATGTGTTTGTCTCCGTCTGCCTTGGGACAGTGATATGCTTTTAGACTGCTCACACTCCATACAATCCCTATCGGCGTTTGTTCCATTCTTGATGATGACATCCACCTAGATGTATGCCTGTGGGAGTGCTGTGTTCCAATAATCTAGGTAGCGTGTTCTGTAACTGCGTAATGCTGTAGTGTGATAAGGTAGTTAGATGTTTGTTCAAATCCCAGTCCTACCAAGGGTGTGTGTGTTTCCAGCTGCCTGGGGACAGAGTAATGCTTTTAGACTGCTCACTCTTCATACATTCCCTATCGGCGTCTTTGCTGATGATGTCACCCACCTAGAAGTATGCCTCTGGGAGTGCTGTGTTTCAGTAATCTCGGTAGCGTGTTCTGTAACTGCGTAAGGCTGTAGTGTGATAAGATTGTTAGGTGTATGTTCAAATCCCAGCCCTGCCAAGTGTGTGTGTGTTTCCAGCTGCCTGGGGACAGAGTAATGCTTTTAGACTGCTCACTCTCCATACATTCCCTATCAGCATCTTTGCCTTTGCTGATGATGTCACCCACCTAGAAGTATGCCTCTGGGAGTGCTGTGTTTCAGTAATCTTGGTAGCACGTTCTGTAACTGCGTAATGCTGTAGTGTGATAAAATAGTTAGGTGTATGTTGGAATCCCAGCCCTGTCAGGTGTGTTGTCTTTCCAGCTGCCTGGCGACAGAATAATGCTTTTAGACTGCTCACTCTCCATACATTCCCTATCAGCGTCTTTGCCTTTGCTGATGATGTCACCCATCTAGAAGTATGCCTCTGGGAGTGCTGTGTTCCAGTAATCTTGGTAGTGCAGTCTGTAACTGCGTAATGCTGTAGTGTGATAAGGTAGTTAGATGTATGTTCAAATGCCAGCCCTGCCAAGTGTGTGTGCATGTGTTTCCAGCTGCCTAGGGACAGAGTAATGCTTTTAGACTGCTCACTCTCCATACATTCCCTATCGGCATCTTTGCCTTTGCTGATGATGTCACCTACCTAGAAGTATGCCTCTGGGAGTGCTGTACTCATGTAATCTCAATAGCGCATTCTGTAACTGCGTAATGCTGTAGTGGGATAAAGTAGTTAGGTCTATGTTCAAATCCCAGCCCTGCCAAGTGTGTGTTTCCAGCTGACCGGGGACAGAGTAATGCTTTTAGACTGCTCACTCTCCATACATTCCCTATGAGTGTCTTTGCCTTTGCTGATGATGTCACCCACCTAGAAGTAAACCTCTGGGAGTGCTGTGTTCCAGTAATCTCGGTAGCACATTCTGTAACTGTGTAATGCTGTAGTGTGATAAAATAGACAGATAGGTGTTTGATTCCAAGTCATGACAGGTGTGTGTGTTTGGCAGACATTTCCTATGTGTTGGTATCTGTGAGTGGCTATCTCCAGGATGTGTTGAGTGTGTTTTGTTGCATTCCTATATAGTGTCCACAAATGTCATAATCGGCCAAGAGACTGGGCTGTCAACACATACACATACATTCGCCAATAGGTCTGGTGGGTAAATGTCAGCAGCCCTACTCTTACCCTTACTATCATCTGACCCATGTGATGCAACGTAACACACTTGCCTTGATAGTAACACCACTATATAATGCAGGTGGCACATGTGGTTTCCCTTTCATTCTTGTCTAATGCTTTGGTGTCATGTGGTCCGCTGTTGTGATGTAAATTCAATATCTACGTCTGTGTGTGTATATGTATATATGTGTGTGTGTGTGTGTGTGTGTGTGTGTGTATATATATCTATATATATATATATGTATTTATATATATATATATATATATATATATCTATATATATATATATATATATATAGATAGATAGATAGATAGTTTTTTATATATATATATATATATATATATATATATATATATATATATATATATATATATATATATATATGTGTATGTGTTTGGACATTAGCACTATTGAATTTCTGTGCTGGATGATCTGTACGTGATCACCTCAGATGTATGTATAGCTGCCATGGCTTAGTGGTAAAGTGCATCGTCTGTGGTGTACAGGGTTCCAGGTTCTAGTTGTGTAGAGACCGATTATTTTGTTGATGGGAAGAACAAGGGACATCGAATACGGTGATAGTAAGTCACCTTTAGCCAGTTGTGTGTGGATCTGAGTACAGTAAGCAGTGGTTATTAATTTGTAGGATCAGTATGGGTCATATGACTATGCATGAGAAGACAATACTATGCAAATGAGGTTGACGATAGTGAATCCCGTTTATCCCCAGGGTGTGATGCAGATCCCAAGAGTGTATGTGTGTAGATAGCCGGATGCAGGACTGGAATATAGGTGAAGGCATGGGAGGGGTTTTAGGCATACTGTACGTACATTGGAGCCCTGTGCCTCGGGATTGCTCCTGCCTTAGCACAGCTAAGCTAGGGATGTGTCTATACCTGCCTAGTGAAATTGGGAGGAACAACAGCAGTAGTGGAGTAGTCATGGTGAACAGGCTGCACAGACAGGTGATAATTAGCACAATCAGCAGATTACATGGCCAGCCCGCCCATGAACACTACTGTAAAGTGACCAAGCACCATACATACAGGTTTCTCCCACACTCTACACCACCGGTGTATACATGCGGGGACATTTCTCGACACAATCCAACCAAATGAGAAGGGCTGCAGCAGGCAACATGGACCAACATGTGCAAGAGGCTCAGGGTGGTGAAGATGTGAATGCTGCCGAACAACCCTTAGTGAGGTGCCAGAACACTTTACAGACCCAGGGTAACCTACCAGGGGCTACATGGGCTGGAGATAATGGAGCACTATGGGGTGGACAGACACCTCCTACAGCAGCTTGGTTAACTGCGCCGGCCACACCTGACACATCGAACAGGCCGAGGGAAACCCATCCCAGTGGATACCAAGGTATGTGTTGACCTAGGTATACTAGCCACAGGTACCTCCCAATGCACAACTGGGGATATCATGGGGATCTCACAGGCATCTGGATCCAGAGTATTGCACCAGTTCACAGACACCTTGTCACCACGTGCCAGTGAACACGTACATGTCCTCAACACACGTGCTTTGTTGGCCAGCAATATGCGTCTCTCCCACCAAATGGCAGACTACCCTGGGGTACTGGGTGCTATAGCCTGCACACATGTACAAATCAAAGCACCACCCAGTGAGCGGGGTAGGGCCTACAGTCACTGCAGGGACATACCCTCCAACAGCTAGGCCGTATGCGATGGACAGGGCATTAAACTGAATGTGTGTGCTGTCTGCCCTGGAAGCTATGATGATTCCGATATGTGGCATCTGATGCAGCTGTACCACACCTTTGGCAATATGGACATCCCCTACAGTCACATAGTGGGGAATGCTGGGTAACCACTGGAGTCGTGGCTGATGACACCCATCAACAATGCACATACACCTAAACAACTACACTATTCTGAGGCACACGCACAGGCAAAACATATAATTGAGCATGTGTTTGGGATGCTGAGGTCACAGTTCTGGTGTCTGGACACATCCGATGGAGCTTTGCAGTATTCACCAGCTGCATGCACACAAATTGTTATGGTATGTGCTATACTACACAATCTGATCCTGCGGTAACAGTTGCAGCAGGAACAGCATGGGGCAGGGCCACACAGCCCTCTACCAATGCCAAGGCCTGTACAGGCACAGTGTGACTTGGAGGAGGAACTACCTGAGCTGGACCCAGTCAGCGAAAGGAGGCATGCACAGTATGACCTGCCCTTGGCAAGGAGGCAACACATGGCATATGCACTGACACAGTAGGTACCCAGGGAATTTCACCCTCTCTGACTCACACAGACAGTACAAGGGATTCCAAACATGACACTACCTGTGCTCAGCCATGTAAGGAAGTGCACTGTGTGCATCCAACATAGGCAGCCCGGCCAGCACCATCCTCATCTCTGGAACACCCCCAAGGTAAGTCAATCAACCTACCAATTGGCAGTTGTATTAGAATGTGTATTTACCTGTAGCTATGGTATGGATGTGAGCATACAAGGGAATTTGGTGGCCAACTGTTAGGGCAGCAGACAGTGCACATCCATAGTGGCACCATGACATCTGTAGCACAAACCGGGGTCACAATATTAGCCAGTAGTACACAGAGTGTCCCAACCTACTGCAGGTTATGGGCTGAACATCATGTCTGTCCATACAGCCCACACAAGTCTCATACAGCTGGACAGGTGTAGACCACTACAGGGAAATGCTATACAATGGCCTCTGGAGATGCCCAATGGATGACCCCAACCCCACAAACACACACACAGACTACAGCAGGCCAGGCAGTTGGATGCAGGTTGTGAAGGCTAGGACGTCTGAAACCACTATGCTGGTAATTCATGCTAGGATCTGATGTACACTGGTATGCCTCCAACCAGCAATTTAGGTGGGTACACACACTGAAATGGAGTACCTGGCATACCAGTACAGTAGTCGCAAATGTGTACAACTATCAGCTGTGTCCCCCTTCCAACGTACACATGTGAGAGTCAGGTGCGCCACCCTCGGTGCTGTGTAGGAATGTGGATGCAGTTGAATGTCCCCCCACGCTGTGCAGAAATATAGCAACAGTCAATGCCACATGACCGTTAGCTACCCTGCAGATACAGCATGCCACCTGTCAGTGTACAATGCAGGGGTCGGCACCACAGTACTGACTATATGGACATGTGACACATGCGATCCAGTTGACCATACTGGGCATGCTCAAACACATGATGGTATGATGGTAATGTCAGTCGACAACATGAGTAACAGTCATACTTGCCATGCTCACACACTGAAACACAGAACGGCCAGGTCTACAAACACCAGTGGTCCGGACATATCTGCCAGTACCTTGCTATACTGTTGGATGACTGTGCTGTATGGTATGTGTGTGGTACTGTCTATTGTCTGTATATATGCCATGGTGTATTGGCAATTCACATGAGCTGTGTGTACAGGGTATTGCTACCAACACGTGCAAGGGATGGTTCCTTGTTTTCGTCCAGAACGACGCCTTTGGATACGGAGTGGGTAAGGCACATTCCAGCTGGTGGGAGCAGTTGTGCATGGGTTTGCGCATTGTTAAGCACTGATGACCTCTGGTTACAGCTCCTTATACTTGTGTAGACTCCACATTTCTTTAACAGTGCAATACTCACATACTGATAGACAAACACGCGTACACCCACTCGCTCACTCACTTGCACGTGCACCGACATTGGTGCTTCCATTTGTCACTCATGCTGGGTGGGCGTGATCCCTTGTGATGCCTATTACATCGGACTACATGATTACAGTATTGGGTATGGCTAAACATTAGGCGACGGCAGGCGTCCGATTGTACAGACTCGGTGGCCTGTCCAGTGATGTCATCATATGATATGCGTCTTCCTCATACAATCTGCTCCCATCTGGCTGATACATGGGAACTGATACTCTGCAATGCTGACATGTAAATGTGTTTTGGGAAACGCATCTCTAGGCCGGGTCATGCTACCGCATACCTATTGTAGGATTTCTACCTTTTAGATTGTCCACATTCTAGGCGTAACACCTTTCCCACTTTGCATGGGACAGTCCCTCATTAGGCATATGTGTCATGCGACAATACTCTAGCCATAGCTAATGTCCCGATTACAGGACAATATTATATTCTATGTGTCTGTAATAGTTGCATGTAACGGTCATTGTATACATGACACGTCGATATGTTATGTGAAGTAACATAAGCAACCTGACTGCTGCTAGAGTAGGCTTTGATTTGTGTGACTATGTATATGTCTGTACTATGCATGGCTGTAGGTATGTTCTGACCTGGTGCGTCTGACATTTCTACAGAGCAGCTCACACTTTGGCCATTTGGAAAGGTGGCAGCCCTATAGGACCTATATGTAGAGCTGTCACATTTGGCAAGGCAATACATACCCACAGCCAGTAGTGTACTGACTACTTCACCGGTTTGCATATGTTAAGGTTATTCTTGTAGCATTATAGTTGCTAATACTGTTTCCTATAACATGTACCTGTTTCAGATACAACAATATCATTTTATGACACCACTACACACAATATATGAACTCTTTTCCCAATATCACAGGCCATGTGCCATAACATTAATTTTGCAGGACACAACTGCTCAGAGTAGAGTGTCCCTCACAAAGGTGGACAGGTGGTAACCCCACACTATTATGCTATCATCTACCTACGGTGGTCAGCAGAATATGCACTTTCTGTCACTAGCAGACCTCACATATGAATGGGGGAGAATGAACACTTGTATCAGGGACACTGCATAACACCCTGAGGGACACATTTGGATGATTGGTTCTATTAACCTGACACATTGACAGTCACAGGGCATAGGTATTCATTCACATTTGTCGAGGTACATGCTGTACATGACTCATACATGTATTCATTAATCATTACGTGTATTCTGCCACCTGTCCACCTAAACGTACTAGTTCTGGAAGTGTTTAGTTAGGACTGTGTTACATTCTGATTCGTAATCATGGATGTCCATGATAATCGGGTACAAGGCACTGTTATAGTCCCTATGTGTTCCCACAATGGTTTACGGACTAACCAGTAGATGTGCTCTTCAGGTGTGGGAGGTATAGGCATCTGCAATGCCCACATAGGAATATTAATTACTTCCACGAGGCGAGCCTAATACATCTCTGCCAACCAACACCTGCACACTTATGCCCATTATGGCATACCCATGATTCCCCTACCTGACACCCCTCTACAGCACTCATGACTCATACTGTGAGCGCAGCTGGGGTATGAACACACCCCTACACACTGCACACACTCTCCGGCTTGGGACACATGTCGTACATTCTGTCAAACCATGTGTTATCAGACTTGCACAATCTACTGTTCCGTGTACAGCTACATCCTGCTTGCATCGATTACCACGTGTTCGTATGTAAAGTGAATTATTGGTGTCCCACAAGGGACTCCGTTATCCATGTTTAAAGTGTAGACTTTGCAGACCTCTCACACTGGTACTTTCCTGCCAGTGTTTTTGAAAGCAGCGGTGTATTCACCTTTATTGCGTGTCTGTATGCCCGGTCTGTATATCTACAGTAACATATATATATATATATATATATATATATATATATATATATATATATATATATATGATATTATATTTCTGTGTCTGTATATGTATGGATATATATATGTGTGTATATATATATATATATATATATATATATATATATATATATATATATATATATATAAAGAGAGATATGCTGTCAGGCATTACATCTATTCCGCCATCTGTTGACCTAATATCACTAGTTCTGGCGGGGTTTAGTTAGGACTGTGTTGGATTCTGATTCGTAATCACGGACATCCATGATCATTGGGTACAGGGCACTGATATAATCCCTATGTGTTCCCCAAATGGCTTACGGACTATCCAGTAGATATGCTCTTCATGTTTGGGAGTTATGAGCGTCAGCAATGCCCACATAGGAATATTAATTACTTCCGCTGGGCGTGCCTACTACATCTCTGCCAACCGACACCTGCACACTTAGGCCCATTATTGCATACCGATGATTCACCTACCTGACACCCCTCTACAGCACTCATGACTCATACTTACTGTGAGCACAGCTGGAGTATGAACACACCCCTACACACTGCCCACTCTCCCGGTCTCGGGACACATGTCGTACGTCTTGTCAACCCATGTGTTATCACACTTGCACAACCTACTGTTCCGTGTACAGCTACATCTTGCTCGCCTCAATGACTATAGGCTGCTTGTATAGTGAATTTTTGGTGTCCCGCAAGGGACCCCGTTATCCATGTTTAAAGTGTAGACCTTGCAGATCTCTACCACTGGTACTTTCCTGCTGGTGGTTTGGAAAGCAGTGGTGTACTTACCTTTATTGCGTGTCTGTATGTCTCACTGGCCTAGCTAAGCCATGTGGGGGTAAACGTTTGTTTATTGGACCTCCCAGTAACATATGCCCAGTCTGAACATGTGTTACCCGTAGTTGCTTGCTGTACAGTAAACTAGTTATGTACATGTGTATATGTACAATGACATATATATATATATATATATATATATATATATATATATATATATATATATATATTTAATTTGTGTATATGTGTATATATCAATAAATGTTGTATGTGTATATATATATATATATATATATATATATATATATATATATATATATATACATATATATATATATATATATATATATATATATATATATATATATATATTTGTATATGTGTGTGTATGTATGCATGTATGTATTATGTGTGTGTGTGTGTGTGTGTGTGTGTGTGTGTGTGTGTGTGTGTATATATATATATATATATATATATATATGTACACACACACACATTTCCCGTACAAACACACTTACACATGCGTATTTTGTTTTATCTCTGCTTCAACAGCATACTATTGCCTTAGTCATTATGACACCAACACTTCATTCCGGTTAACTTATAATCAGTATATAGCACGTTATACAGCGGACAGATGTCACACTTTGTTCAAGTATGGAGTACCGCTGATAAGTGTGTTGTGATACAGTGTCATTTGACCTATTCCTCGTCTACACAGCCTAGTATACCTGCTACTGTATTTGTGTCTGTGCACATTCATATTATTTATGTCAATAAATGGAGTGCATGTGTTACAGAGAATGTACCTCAACATATTGATGTCTGCATATTGTTTTGTCTTTCAGCTTTTAGGGGTTGCCACTGCGGAACTCCGGTCTGCTACTGATTGACTGATAGACTTTTACGTGCATATTTGCCAGCTCTGATGCACAACCTTCAACGACGGTACGCCCATTCATGCATGTCTCCATGCAGAAGATGCTCTAGCTGAGAATCGCTTCTACGTACTAGCTGACCTACACGGGCTGCTCCATTGGACCCGGCGCAACCAACCCTGGTACACCTGTAGCCATAATGACATAGCCATAGTTCCTCCAACCCACCCGTGTTGATTTTCCACACATAACAGCCATTATCCACATGATATCGCAGCCATGACACACCTTTGCACATTGCCCTCTCCAGAGCGTTAGGGGCCCTACACACATTTTGTACCACCTCGTGTATTATTTACACATATGTGCCTTTCCTGGTGTTATGGATTACGGCCATTTGCGGGTTACATGTGTAGGTGGTCACAACATGAAATACATTCCATCTGTGTGTAATGTTGACGTAGCAGTTCAACGATATTATGCCCACTGGTATGACCCTGCCTCTGGTGTGAATAGCAGTGCTCTGCTCACTCTTGGGCAGCTTTATCTGACATACACTGCAAGCACTGTATAATACCTTAGTTGCTCTAGATTCCCTTCACAACCCATGTGTATGCTTTCTCCTTTCAGCGTTCATTGTGTGTGTGTGTGTATATATATATATATATATATATATATATATATATATATATATATATATATATATATATATATATGGTTCCCTATCAGAAGCCTGAAACACTATAAGCCTGAAAATCAAAATCCTGAAAACTATAGACTGAAAGTTCAAAATCCTGAAAACTCAAAATCCTGAAACTCAAAATCCTGAAAACACAAAATGGACATACTGACGTCATTGTGGCTTTGCTATTGTTAGCCCTGTGGTGTTGGGTCATTCGTTGGGTTCAGGTAAGTGTACGGTTGGTTTTATGTTAGGGTTAGGGGTGGTTTAAGTGAGTTAGGGTTAGGGCGCAGGTTAGGCATGTAAGCAATAGTGACAAATATTGGGGTTAGGGGCGGTTTAAGTGAGTTAGGGTTAGGCCATAGGTCAGGTGAGTGTGCGATAGTGACGGACCTTAAGGTTAGGGTCAGGGTCAATTGGTAGATATTAGTGTCTTTATAGTGACATATTAGCATTATTTGTGTTTTCAGGATTTTGAGTTTCAGGATTTTGGGCTTTCAGGATTTCGAACTTTCAGTCTATAGTTTTCAGGATTTTGATTTTCAGGCTTATAGTGTTTCAGGCTTCTGATAGGGAACCATATATATATATATATATATATATATATATATATATATATATATATATATATATATATATATACATATATGTATATTTAATTGTTATTTCTTTTCATGTATTTCTTTATTTTATGTCTGTGGATATATATCTATACGCACATCTATATAGCTATATATACATATATAAGTTACATCTGAACAAAACAACATACATTTCCTATGCTGGGAGCTGCTTACACACGAGCAGGTGCACTTGCATATCCTTATTGTGAGTTACATATGTTTACTGCCACTTCTTTGTGCTTAGGTGTGCCTTATTCATTATGACAGTTACACTTTGATTGATGGAATCCGGTTAACGTCCCCATGTGAAACACACATTCACCTTTACATGTTTAAATGTTGGCTTTACAGCACAGAGGCATTCATTACACAAGAAAGTGATATGTGCTATAGTCATACTTGAACCGGGAATGCATTTACGTTAGGCGGATGCTCTAACCACTACACTATTGGTGTTCTGCTTCATTTATATGTATACCCATGGTTCATAGCTACCCTAACATACGTCTCACCGATTCACTTACACAGCAGACATCCATTCTCCTGCTGAGAAAACCACAGTACTACACATACGACATTTCCTATTCCCTACTGCTCTGGACCCATGCTGCATGTTTACTCATTCCAAGGATATTCAGAACTCCAAAGCTTATAGTCCTGGCACATACGTGTGTTTGATTGTCAGGGTGTTCATGTGGTGATCTGGGTTTAGGCTTGTCCAACTGGTGACCGGAACTTCCCTGACCCTGTTCTAATGTCAGACTTAGCACATGGATGGAGTTGGTCCCGATTTTAACATTCTACCTGTGTTTACAGACGCAGGGGTTTGGCCACCTCTGACCAGATTATTATGTTGGCACTACATAATATAGTGTGGGTGGGGTAGTTCCACTATATAATACAGGGTGGGGGTGTGTTTCCATTCACATTTGACTATTTCAGTTACATATACGATGAATATTATTCTGGACATCGCTTATGACTTCACTACAGGTATGCAATAGTACTGTCTACTTATGTGACAGTTGGTTGGTGTACATATGTGTACGGACCTCTGCAATAGTGACAGGGACAAGGCAATGACAAATCAGGGACAATCATGGACACTTCTACAATATTAGTACTATTAACTTGAAACGTGTTGACAGATTCAGAGCCATATGTATTAATACTTGTTTTCTGCAGTTAAATGCGTCTATTACTCTTAATTACTGTCATTGGTCATTCAAGTGTCATTCAACACCTTTCCTCCAAAGGTCACTGGTTTTGTGGGTGATTCAGAGGCTGGCCAGTTATTGTGCGAATGCTCTGACCATTGGTAGGGTTGCCACATTTACATATGTCCAGGATGGACTATATTCTGGACACACCAGATTGTTTAGGCCAGCACATACCCATGGTCAGTACAGGGTGTAGAACATTCATTATTTTCCTAGCTGAGAGCCTATTCTTGTAGCACTTTAGTTGATTATTCTGTTTCTTGTCCGATTTACGTATTGTACATCCAGAAATAACTGTTTTAGGAAACTGTTACATGACGTATGGTACATAGTTATTTCCTACAATCACAGGACATTTGCCATTGTATCATTCTTGGTCAGGACACACGTACCCAAACAGTGACTGTCCCTCACACAGTGGGTCAGGTGGCACCCTGCTTACATCAGCACCTTAATCACCCTGTTTCCTAGTGCCACTATGCGACTGTGTACAATATACTCTCTCGATAATTCTTGTGGGGAGATGTGCATCACGGGCAGGTGTTTGATCCTGGGTATTAGGTTCTGCATAACCATCTAGAGGCTGAACAGTTTCGTAAACTACTTCTGCACATACAACTTCTGTCCAGATGTCTACAGGAGTGGACAGCATGTCATGATACCAGGTCTGCTGTTTACATAGGATAAGTATCCCATGAGGGATATCCAAAAATTAAACAAGGAAATGACCATCCATTCTTTTGGATTTATGTAAATGTGTTAGGGTTTTACATGCAAGGGATACATACTTTGCAATCCTGACACTGCCTAGGGTGACACTGCCTACTACATATGAGTAGTGGTCAGTATGTGTAGCTATGGCTGCGCCAAGCTAGTCGCCCGAGTATGGCTGGATTTGGTGGCCGTTCAGGAATGGGGGCGGGTTGTGTGCTATAGAGGGGTTGATGGGTATTCAATTATGCTTCCAGGTGTGTTACATTTGGATGGCCCAGTTCCGTCCAGAGCATTCTGTGGGTGTGTGCCGGTGACATTTCTGTACATGTGTATCGCACATTTTAATATTCACATGTTTGTGTGATTGTGTTCTACAGTATGGCCTGTCAGGTTGTATTGCGGACGTGTATGCTTGTTTTATGTGTTTCTTTCTGATTGACATGCTGCTCCCTCATATACCTCCAGTTCACCTATTGTGCATCCAACACAGTCTCGCCTTTGTGGATTATAACATTTCCCATCACCTCCACACACATATTCCAGACACTCCATCCATTCCTTCTTTGGTTGATGACCCATGGCATAGTCAAGGGAACACATTTGCTTACACTACATATGTCAGGTACCTGTATGGGTGTGAGGACTACCCTGGCATTTTTCACCTTCCACATGCTGTACATCACGCACATAGATACACGCCAGTACTTATCTTTCATGACATGGTAGGTACACCCGGGTAATACCCGTTCAACTTTTACACATCCTGACATAAATGGCTTGGACCGCATATGGGCAGATTTCTGGCCGACTGCTCTGACCATTGGTAGGGTTGCCACATTTTCATATTGCCAGCATGGGATATTTTCTGGACACAAATCGGATTCTACAGGATGAAACATACCCACGGTCGTACTACAGATACTACTTTTGTTTTATGCCTACATGTTGGCTTATTGTTGTAGCAGTTTATATACTCCATCTGTTTCGTATACTTGCTTATTCTATTTCTTGTAACGTGGTATGTTACATACATATATTACTATTGTACGTGACTATTACATGCGATGTGGGACATACTTATGTCATACGGTCGCAGGATATTTTACACTTAGAATGGTTTCGGTATGGACACAACTGCCCAGCTGTGTACTATCCCTCACAATGCGGGACAGGTGATAACCCTGACCATTGCGCTAGACATAGCTATTATTGGAGTGCTAACATGATGGTTTCACTTCCACTTGGTATAACTATGTACACTGTGTTGGGCTACGGGCACACGGTTTAATTGTCATTTGTTCAAGGAATGGAGACTCGATATTCGCTAACGTGCATTTGTGTTTGCTTCTTGTTTTCGCAAGAACTGTCTTGCATTCTTTGCATATGTTTCAGTATCCATGGACACTTACAGGTGTGATTACTATTGCAGTCAGACTGTAATATTCAGCATTTTAGGTTGCACATCAACAGCCGACATTTCCACGTCTCCCTGCTGCACTTCGACATGCCTCATGCACTCGCGCTCGTTTCCTATGCACGTGGCTGTGGCGACAGCGCACCTTCATTAATATGCATATGGCGCTACTGTGCCATCTACATGCCACACGGTCGGCGCATGCCTAATGCCGGCCTTGCGCCGAGCTTCATGAATCCCGGGGTCAGTGTTATCCCTCTTCTAAAATTAGGCTGTTTGCAGATGATGTATTATTAACTCTTCCTAATTCAAGATCAACTCTTTTAGAGCTAAAATCAAAAGTAAAATTATTCCAGTCTATTTCTTGTCTTCACATCAATCAAAGTCTAAATTCATAATACTGAATAAAATGAAAAAATTGAAATACGTAAGAATCATATTATTGGCAAACAAGTGTCATGATTTGAATACTTAGGTATCACATTATTGAAGTACATAGATTAAATAATATCTATCAATTATCTGTCAATTATGATAATATAAATGCATTAGATATTCTTATTTCTAAATGGAACAATTTTATTTCCTTTGAAGATAGATCCCAGTTAATAAATATGATTTTTACCTAAGGTTTTTTATATCATTCAAGCCCTGTTTTTTTTTTCAGATAAACATCACATTAATAAGATAAACAAACAATTATAAAAAATTCTTTTGGTTTCCTAATACATCTAGAATAACATTGGACCGGATTCATGAAGGCTTGCATGGAGTCTTAGAGTAGAGTAAGACTCCATGCAGCCATCATGTCCGACGAGCGATCCCGGAACAGCCTGCAGGGGCGTGCAAGAGAGCTCCTAAAACGGCTCTTACACGGACAGGGCTGGGATATGTAAATTACCTCAAATGCAGGTGAAAGGCATGCAAATGAGGTAGATTTGTGATTCAGGAAACCCGAACCTGTCCGAGTAAGAGCAGTGTTATTTGCAGAAATGTACTAAGTTGACAACTGAGTACCATTCTGCAAATAGCAAAATGGAGCCGTGACAGCTCCAAATAAAGGTTGCATCCAGTGCAGGAAGCATGCCAATGGCCAAATATATGGCCATTGGAAATGTTTCCTGATGCAATATGAAAATAAAAATAATTTTTTTCCTCCGATTTCCGATGTTTAAGCGTAGCACAGCGCCGCATAAACGGGCTGCGCTCTAAAACCCAGAAAACTAAAAATTAAAACCCACAAATGTGGATCTTATTTAAATTGTTAATGTACAATGCAAGGGAATGGCAAGCTGAAGACAACATGGCCACCGAGTAGAGGTTGCTAAGGGGGGAAGCTCAGTCTAAGAGATGTAACCAAGCATTAGTAGGCAATCCTATGTAAATGAGGGTTAGGATAGTGAATCACAAGTTTACATAGCAAATGAGCACAGTCAGTGGAGTGTAGGAGTAGGATAAGGGGTGTAACAGAGTAGAAGATGGGTGACATCATGAGGGGGGTATGTATGAAAGAAGTGAAGCTCATTGGCGCAGAGTGGCATGTGTCTGCTGTCATTTACATATCATGGAAAGAGGTGTGTCAACAGGTAGGCTAGGGAAAGGCAAGAAATGGAAGATGTATGCCGTGGATAACACCAAAGTTTCTTGCTGAGCGTGCATGCGCGTGTGCGAACCTGTAAACCCGAGTAAGATAGAGTGTGCGTGTTTAAGCTGGAGTAAGCATGTATAAGGCTGTTTAAAGAGTTGTAAGCGCGTTTGCACTGGTGTGCACGCGTTTTAACCCGAATAAGCAAGTTTTAGTCTGTGTAAGCATGTGTGCGTGCGTGTTAGCTGCTGTGTGCGTGTTTGCGCTTGTGTGCGCGGTGCACCCCCCCTGAGGAAACAGAAAGGAAAAAGGAAACACAACAAATAGTAGGAAGCTACCAGGGAGTACTAGCAGAGCTAGCAGGTGAAAACAATCAGAATCAGGCAATTACACAGGCAGTACACTAGCCCAGCCCAGCCTAGCACTTAAAACTCTGGAAACAACAGTCCATTATGTTTCTCATAACAGACACTGCAGTAAGCTAATAGAAGTGAAAACTGAAAAAGCTTTACTGAGACAAATAAATGTTAGGGGCTGCCATTGCTGTTATAAGGTGACATATGCAACATGCTGAGGGTGGTGACAATGGAAATGCTGCTGGACAACCCACAGTGAGGAGACGGAGAAGAGTGTACAGGCCCAGGGTAATCTACCAGGGGCTGCATGAGCTGGAGATAGTGGAGTGCTATAGAGTGGACAGAGACCTCCTGCAGAAAATTGTTGAGCTGTGCAGGCCATGCCTCACACACAGAACCAACAGAGGGGAACCCATCCCAGTGGAAACCAAGGTATGTGTTGGCTTAAGTATATTAGCAACAGGTACCTTCCAGAGACCAACTGATGATATGATGGGGATATCACAGGCATCAGCATCCAGGGTACTGCACCAGTTCCTGGATGCCATGTCAGCACATGTCGGTGATCATGTATATTTCCCCAATTCCCATGAGGTATTGGCCAGCAATATGCGTCTCTTCCAGCAAATAGCAAAATACCCTGAGGTAGTGGGTGCAATAGACTGCACACACATATGCATCAAAGCACCAGCCAGCGAGCGGGGTAGGGTCTACTTCAACCGCAAGGGCTTCCCCTCCATCAACTGCCAGGTCATGTGTGATGCCCAGGGCATAATACTGAATGTGTGTGCAGGCTGCCCTGGAAGCTACCATGATTCCCATATCTGGCATCTGACTCAGCTGTACCAGACATTTGCCAATGAGAACATCCCATATGGTCACCTAGTGGGGGATGCTGACTGTGCACTGGAGCCGTGGCTGATGACACCCATCAGAAACGCACAAACACCTGAACAGGAACACCATAATGAGGCACACGCACAAACACGTAATGTAATAGAGCATGTGTTTGGGCTGCTCAAGTCACGGTTCCGGTGCCTGGACACATCTGGTGGAGCCTTGCAGTACTCACCAACTACATGTACCCAAATTGTCATGGTATGTGCTATGCTACATAATATGATCCTGCGAAAACAGCTGCAGCAGGACCAGCATAGGCCTGGGCCAAACAGCCCCCCACCATTGCCAAGGCCATCACAGGCAGAGTGTGACTCGGAGGAGGAACAACTTGAGCCTGCCCCAGTAGGCAGAAGGAGGCATGCCCAGTATGCTTTGGCCTTGGCAAAGAGGCAACGCATAGCACATACCCTGGCTCAGTAGGAACTCTGAAAATGATACCTCTCTCTGACTCTCACATATAGTAAAAGAGATGCCTAAGTTGACACTACCTGCTTTCAAACATGTACAGTGAGTGTAGTATGTGCATCCGACATAGGCAGCCCTGCAGCACCACCTAAGGCATGATTGCCATGTGTTAAGCAAAATAAAGCAGTGCTAAACAGCATTTACCACCATGTAGTATATGCAAACAAAATCGCACACACCAACTGGCACAACTGTGGTCAATGTTGAGTAATATTGGGCAACGTCCAGCAATGTTGGTGAATACTGAGCAATGTCGGACAAGCCTGGTCTAAGTAGGGCATAACTGAGCAAAAGCCAACATGCTCATATTTGTTTAACTGACCCTTAAGCAGTCTGGTCTGCTCAGTATGAAAATATAAAGCAGTGATGGGCCACGAACCCAGGATACTGTGCACTATAGTCAAAGTACTGAACCACTAAACCATGACAGTATTGCAATGGTCAGCCTGTATGAAGGAATGTTGATATGTCTGTGCAAAGTATCTCATGGAAACCCTGCAGGTACAGTATAATCCCTGTCGAGTTATGACACAAAAGTGAGTCCTGCAGTAAGAACAGAACCTGACATCCAACACACACAGTATAAATGTTAATATTGGTCATGTTCACACACATCAACAAATGTAGTGGACCTCAGATAGCAACATACTGAAAGGTCACACTGGGTATGCTCACACACTTGAATAAATGAGACAAATGTCAGGCAACAAAACACGGAAAGCCTGAACTGGGCATGCTCACACACTTAGGCCATGTCTGAGTACAGCAGTGGGCCACGCATATCTGGCAGTTGCATGTGTTAACCCAGGAACCTGTCACCATCCAGCAATCCACCCTGTGCACACAGTTATATGACAACAGACACATCTATAATATAGTGGAACCCTGTCATAATCAAATATGTTCTGCATATACCGAAGTTGTTCATAGAAACTGGTAAAGCAAAGACGATAAAGACCTGCAAACAGTATCAGCAATAAACATTGTGCATCCTGAACATTAGCATAGGTTCAGAGGTCGATACTAGACTATCTGCCCTAGGGCATGTACAAGCCTAGCCAGAGTGTGTTTGGCATTTGCAACCCTGTCAGATTACTACACAGTGTGTGTGAATAGTAGGTCAAACAAGATAGCCCATGTATGTTTAGGCTTGTGTGCCTCTGTCTAGCAGGGACACAGAAGATATCCCTGGGGTAAACATACGATCACCCATACAGTCGTCAAGATGTCTCCTGTAGGTGGTCAGTGGGTGGCTCTGCCTATGTGAAACTGGGATTACAATCTGGAGTGAGTGGAGGCTCTGGGATAAGAATCTGTCCCTCCAGCATGTCCTATTAACATCTGTGCTGAGGTATACGTCCCTGGAGTGTGTAGCTCCAAGGGAGTCGGATATCCTGAGGTGGAGCTTGTCCAGTAAATCTGGGTTGGGTATATCTGTAAACAACAGGCCCACATCATATCCGAGTATGTGGTAAGCGACTGAGTAGAGCTGGAGTTTCTGCATCCGAACTGTGCAGGGCATCTGTGTGAGTCCCTAGATCTGCTTGGTGAGGACCTTCTGTGGCCAGTACAGTTGCTGCAAGTGTCAGGTAAGGTACACCCCAAATGTGGCATTGTAACCAAGCATGGTTGTGATGAGTATAGGGGCACAATGACCTCACTCGATCTAGATGTGAAACCATATGGGATAAGGTGGCCCACATAGAAGGTGTGTCCAACCACTCTGGCAACGTGAATGTCAAAGGCGACAGTATGAACAAGTCATGTCCCCAAACCCCTAACTACTCCTACTGTATGTAATGGAGTACTACCTATGTGGTAATGTGTGGGCATGTTGTTATTCTCAAAGGGGATGACTATGCAACTAATGACATTTAGCAGTAGGGCATGGCTCAGGCACCAGTCATCCATCTCTGTGAGACCCTGTTTGAGTATGCATGTGGCAGCTGGAGAGTTGTTCATGGCACCCAGTTTGCAGTCAAGTGCAAACATGTTCAGCCATATTCCCCCTGTGGTAGCCTGTACGTCAGACAAATATATACTGAACAAGAGAGGTCCCAGGACCGAGCTGTGTGGGATGCCACATGTAACTGGTGTATAGTCAGACATGGCACCTGCAATTCTGACCATGTGGGTGCTATCACTGATCGAGGTAGCAATCCATCGTGTGAGATATGTGTCCATATCGACGCTGATGAGCCTATGCATAATGGCCCAGTGGGTTATTGTGTTGAAGGGTTTTGCAAGGTTCAGGTAAGCTGTGTGGACAACCGTCCCTATGTCGATGGACCTGTTAACTGTTTAAAGAATACAAACAGGTTCAAGAGGCAAGATCTGCCCACAACAACTCTGAAATGTGTAGGACACAGTATCTGTAGGTTCCCGATGTCTATGTGTATGAGTACCATAACAATACGCTCCATAGCTTTGCAGAACAGGCTAGTTAGGCTTATAGGGCAATATTGTCTGTGGTCTGTTGTGGCACCAACTCTGTGGACCGGGACCACTGCCGCTGTACACCATTCCTTGGGTACATATCCTGTAGTAACTCTGATATTGAACAGTGATGTAATGTGAGGGTTACGTCTGTCATGAAGCTCGTGTAAGATGCAGGCTGGGACACCGTCTGGTCCCATTGATACTGTGATGTACGCTTTGGGGAGGGCAGCACTCACCTGTTACTGTGTGATGTCAGGGAGGTTATACTCTGTTGGGATGGATAGTTGCTCCTTAGGGGGGATGGGGGGGAGACATCTGCACTGAACCTGTTTGCCAGGATGTTGGCAATGCCAGTGGCTTCAGGGTACGTTTAATCAGTATGCAGTAACTCACAGCATATCAGTGAGTGTCCACCCAGGTTCCTGACATAACTGAAGAAGGCCGTGTGATAGTCCTACGTGTCTGGTGCAATTGTCCGGTAGAAGTGACCCTTCGAAAAGTTCATGAGTGATCGTAGCTGTCTGCTAGTACAGATCACAGATGCCTTCCCAGTCTGGGATTGTGCTCTATCATGTAGTAGCATCCTC
The DNA here is from genome assembly GCF_019279795.1 of Protopterus annectens. Classification (NCBI taxonomy): domain Eukaryota; kingdom Metazoa; phylum Chordata; order Ceratodontiformes; family Protopteridae; genus Protopterus; species Protopterus annectens. Next base: position 705,838,695 of record NC_056734.1, read on the forward strand.
CTGATGTTGTACAGCTTATTAATGGCTGGGGTCTACCAGACAGGTCCCCTGCCATTGGAGTAGTGAGTCCTGTTGTTATTTGGGATAGTACAATTCATGCAGTCCACTAGGTGTCCATAGAATGTGTATGTAAAGGATTCAGCAGTGTGAGCCGTATTTGCCACTGTCTCAGGGTCTCTGAAGGATACCACCTTGCTTTGGTGAAGTGAGATGTTGGTTCATGAGAAGTTCACCAAGATTACCCAGGATGGGTGTGTGGAGGGTATATGTATGTCCAGTGAGATACATGTATGTTCTGACCTTACCAATGAGGGGTATATCGCTGGTGTGGAACATAGAGTCCCCATGTTGATGATGATCAGGTCCAATATGTATTCCCCCTTGTGGCTGTACTGACTGTTTGTGCCATAGCATATGAGTCTACAAATTGTAGCGACTGTTGGGTGAAGGTGTTGGGGCTTGAGCAGTATCCCCAGTCAATATTTGTGTATATGAAGTCACCCAATATAATGGTGTTTGTGGAGACCTTCATATTCTCCATAGTTCCCATGAAAGCCGAGTGTGGTTCCTGAATTTGGGAAGGTGGTCTGTAGCAGGCAACAAACTGAAAGGCAGTTTTGCACAATGGTAGTTGTATATGTATGGTCTGTGATGCTTTGTGCAGTGCTACTAACCCAGAGGTGTGTGTATCTGTGATGTATATGGATACTCCCCCTAGTTGTGTTGTCTGTTCCAAGTCTTGTTGTCAGAAAGCATGGTATGAAACATAACCTGGTAGTGCTGATGTGCATAAGTGAGCCTGAACCAGGCGTCTGTTAGTGCACAGATATTGCTATCCCCCATACTGAGGAGAGTCCTGAGTGGCCGCAATATGAGGGTAACACATCTGGTGTTGAGCAGCATTACCCTTAGTTTCATTTAACCTGTAATGTCTATGGAGGTGGGTTTGTCTTTTGAGCCCTGCTTAAAAAAGGCACTATGGTGGTAGCAAGAGCCTTAGCCAGCATTCAAAAGTCCAAGGGTGACAGGTGCAAGCTGTCCATAGTGAAGCTACGTGGCATGTTGAGCATGTCACCACAGGCTGACAGACACTGTATCCCCTATGAATGAAACAAATTTGTTAGGCAACTGTTAAACGTGATATGTTTGTCTGCATACTGTGACATCATAATTGGCGGGTGTAAGATGCTAGACAAGGTCAGGGTTATACTAGCCTGGGCTACATGATCAGAGTGTTCCTCCATGTATCATGTCATGTGGTCCAGGGAGTAATGTCTGAGGTTTTACGCACCAGCATGGACAATGATGGTGCCAGTCCTGTACTTGCTTTGGAGTGACATGACTGCCTGTGTTATGTGGCAGATCCTGGCACCCAACAGACAGCCCAAAGTGACTATTCCCTTGTTAGGGCTGGTGAGTGGTACGTCAGTGTGTCTGACAATAAGTGTCGCCTATTACCAGTGTATTAGGTGTGTTGTTTAGCCCGAAGGGCAGTGACTGTGTGGTACACTGACATTGTGAACTATGTGATATGTGGGTATTGTAGTGGGGTAGCAGTTGTGTGTGTGTCTGCTTTGGAGGTCTCTGCTGCTTAGGCAGAGTACATTTATAGCATCCGAGTATGTCTATGTGTGATAATGTGGTTTGAGTGCTGTCGCTAGAGGATATGTGAGACTGATATGTGGTGTGTGTGGTTACCTTCACCACCTGATAGACTGTGCCAGTCATGGGTAGAGAGAGTTCAGCACCCTGTATGTCTCTATAGGTGCATCTCACACATATATCTGAGTTTTTTGGGAGGAGGAGAGGGTTGTCTGTGTACATGAGGCAGATGTGACATTGTGTCAATATCACAATATTCACCAGCTGGACTGGAGAGTACACACAAAACCGACCCCTGGACATGCCAGGATATTATGATGACATACTCTGTAGCCTGATCACAAAGGATCAGTAGGGTGTTAAGTGTGTTAAAGAGTATAACAGGGATTAGTGCTCATGTTCGTTGGTGTTTTGTAAAGAGTAGCTGAGAAGGAGTCCAGACTGAATCATGACACCTCCTTCAGCTATGTCATAAATAACAATGTACACCCATATATGTCCTGAGTCAGGGCCAACTGTACCTGACTGACAATGCCAACATCCTGACAGACAGGCCCATATGTACATACCCACCTCCCACTGACAATAGGCCATATCATCATACCAGGAGATATCACATGTAGAATGGATGAGCAGCTACCCCACTGCCAAAAGCATGGCAGCAAGTGGAATACATTGATTCCCAATATGTGTCATGCACAAACTACAGAACAAACAGATCATGCACCTGAACAGTCAGCTGAGCCTCACCCCCTACACAGGATGTGGAACCGTTGAATGTGTCACAGCAACATATGGCACTCCCCACAAGTGTTGGTGCACAACACACCATGGGAAGTCAAGTCCAGTACGCCTATGAAGTCTGAATTGCAAGGTCATGGAGTCCATCATGGTTGCAATCATAAACAGAGCTATTGGAAGCTGACATACACACAACCCTACCAACTGTGGTATGTTCACGTGCGGATCATGGTTCCCAAACATGCTAGATTGTTTGCAAGGCAGCCACCCAGGACATACATCAATGAACACATCTACACATGGTCTCACATAGACTTTGAATAGCCCTTTATCAACATCCCAGACACATGTAGTATCCACAAAACCAACAAGCTGTGCATAAATATGTGTTGACATATGACGGAATGTCAATGTGTCCACAGATAGATCACACATGGTAAAGATTATGAGGTCTTGTTCAAGCTGTTGACACCTGCTGACCCACATGGACCATTGCTGGAATGGCATAAAGCAAAGTGTACACACATCACCATGTCCAGTCTGATGATGTCACCATCCTATAAATACAGCAGGAGAAGAGAAACCAGCCAGTAAAGCAAATAGCATGCCGTGTTAATGCATCTCTCTCTCTAGTATCATAACATAGTTAGGTAGGGGTTTGAATCCTGCAAACAGTGAGTGTGTGTAGGGGGGGGGGTGTGTATGTGTGCAGTTTCCTTTGGGAGGTGTTCCGTTTTTGGAGACTGGGAAAACTCACTAAAAGAGGTACATTCCTCTTTGGAAAGTCTGATGATGTCACCATCCTATAAATACAGCAGGAGAAAGGAAACCAGCCACTAAAGCAAGTAGCGTGCCATGTTAATACGTCTCTCTCTAGTATCATAACATAGTTAGATAGGGGGTTTGAAACCCGCAAACACTGACAGTGAGTGTGTGTGTTTGGGGGGGGGTTATGCGTGCAGTTTCCTTTGAGAGGTGTTTCCTTCTTGGAGACTGGGAAAACCCACTAAAAGAGGTACATTCCTCTTTGGAAAGTCTGATGATGTCACCATCCTACAAATACAGCAGGAGAAGGAAAACCACCCACTAAAGCAAATAGTGC